>NC_091983.1:134217178-134452740 GCF_044704955.1 Pristiophorus japonicus
TTCCTCATGTCGCCTTTGGTTCTTCTGTTAATCACCTTAAATCTTTGTCCTCTGATTCTCAACCGTTCTGCCAATGGGAACAGTTTCTCGCTATCTACTCTGTCCAGACCCCTCATGATTTTGAACACTCTACCAAATCTCCTCGCAACCTTCTCTGCTCAAAGGAGAACAACCCCAGCTTCTCCTGTTTTTCCACATAACTGAAGTCCCTCATCCTTGGAACCATTCTTATAAGTCTTTTCTGCACCCTCTCGAAGGCAACCCAACCTGTCTATGTCCTCTTGAACTCTACCACTATCTTCGTCACTGTTCACTATACTTCCAAGTTTTGTATCATCTGCAAATTTTGAAATTGTGCCCTGTACACCCAAATCTAATTCATTAATATATATCAAGAAAAGCAGTGATCCTAGTACCGAATCTTGGGGAACACCACTATATACCTTCCTCTAGTCCGAAAAATAACCGTTCACCACTGCTCTCTGTTTCCTGTCACTTAGCCGATTTTGTATCCATGTTGTCATTTGTCCCTTTTATTCTATGGGCTTCAATTTGTTTGCACCTTATCAAATTCCTTTTGGAAGTCCATGTACACCATGTCAATCGCATTGTCTTCATCAACCCTCTCTGTAACATCAAAAAACTCAATTTGTCTTTAACAAAACCCTGCTGGCTTTCCTTAATTAATCCATACTTGTCCAAGTGACTGTTAATTTTGTCTCTAATTATAATTTCTAAAAGCTTCCTCACTACCGAGGTTAAAACAACTGGCTTGTAGTTGCTGGGTTTATCCTTACATCCTTTTTTGAACAGCAATTAACATTCATCACATCATTAAAAGGTACTGACGCTTGTAATGGTAAGACTTAACTTCCAGTGGTGAGTTTACTGAACAATTAATGGACAAATAAAGAATGTTCCTAAACAAAAATTCAGGAGGCTAAGGCCAAGATGCCATTTTCATGAAGCTAATGGTGGAGCAGCGCAAATCGGACAGTAACTTTTGAATATTCACATTTAACCGCTCATCTGAAATTGTTGTACTATTTACCCATAAATAACAGAGAGTGCCATTAGCCTTGTTGTTATTTTGACAGCAAACTCTGGCCCATTATTCTGAAATCTATAATTGGGGGAGAGAAATTTTTCTTCTGAAATTTTGAACATGATGAATTTCAGTTCCTGAGAAAAAAATTGGCAGTCTGAGATTTCACCATTTCTACTGAATACATGATTCTTTATCAGGACTGGAGAGTCTCAGCACTCCACTACCTTCCTAAATTTTTAAGACACACCACACTGTTACTGTTCAAACTTTTAAAAGGCTATTTCCTCTTTCAGTCATCATGCAGCACTTTACACAAGTAAATGTTGTTCCTCATGAGCAAGAGATAATTCTTTTATGTTCTTCATCATCATAAGCCAAATATGGTCCAGGCAGCTTGTCAGTGAAGAGGATTTAAATTTCAGCCATTGCATCAGCAGTGGCCCTTAGGTAGGCTCTGACAGGGATGGGGAGTGGAGGCGGGGTGGGGGGGCAGTGCTGGGCACTGATTGGAAGATGGGGGAAGGTTATCGGGAGGAGGCCAAGCAGGAGCCAGCAACAGTCTTCGGCACTGCATTGGAGCCACTCCTCTTGGCTCCACACACAGGTAATTTTTTTTTCAACTCACCTTTTGGTGGTGGCCCTATTAAGGGCCCACTGGTTAGGCCGCAAGTAGACCATGTTTTCCTGAACACAACCGGCCCAGTACAGGGCAGCCCGATTTTGGGAAGGGGCCTCAAACAAGCATTGGGCCCCTATTTGCATAAACAAAGGGCCAAATGCCTGTTTCAGGCGTGGGCCCAGCTGCCTCTTTTATTACTTTTGCCAATATGGCAGGTGTCACACTTCAGGTGCATAATGAGCGGGCACACACCCCCCCCCCCCCCCCCCACCATATTCGATGCATAGTTGCCCATTTTGCAACTGAAAAATAGGTGCAACCCTATTGAATTCCTAAGACAAGACATTTTTAAATATATAAAGCAAAGGAAGGTCTACTTAAAGAGCCCTTAACTTCCGCAGCATTCCCACAATAGTTCAATACTCCAGTGATATGCTGCAGTTTCTTGAGGTATTCCCCCATGATGTGTATAACACCTACTTATCCTGTGGCTTTCTCTATTACCACTGGCTTAGCTTCCTGAAAGTGCTTGTGCAGGAAGAGAAAGCCATAAAAGAAAACAGCATTTTGCCTTTATAAATAGGGACACAGAGAACAAGAGTAAAGAAGCAATGATAAATTTGTATAAAACTTCCACTGGAGCAGAGAAGACTAAGAGGGGATTTAATGGTGAGTTTTAAAATGATGAAGGGCCTTGATAGAGTGAATAAAGACTATTTCCGAAAATTGGAGAGTCAGTTGTGAGGGGTCATCAATTTTAAAATTGTTACTGAGAGATGGCAGAGAGTAGAAGCAATTTCTTTAGACAGAGGGTTGTGGGAGTAAGGAATGCTTTGCCACAGCGAGTAGTTGAGCAAGAGACCACTGCAAATTGGATACAAATTTGAAACAGGGGAAGCTAAGGGGCAATGCAAAGAGTGGCAAGGCAGTGGGATTTGTTTGGGATTCTTCTGGTAAAAAGTTGATACAGACATGATGGGCTGAATGGCCTCTCTCTCTGCTGTAAACATCTATGGTTCTAAAGGTTGAAAAATGATCTAGAGAATTCACTTTCCTATTTAAGAACAAATATTTTTTGATCTCAGAATTGTAGATCAAAGGAGTATTATTTGGATATGTAAAAATGAAACAATCCTTTTTAATATTCCTTTGAAATTGCCTGCAACATTACAGGAACTAACTGCTGTTGTGAACCTTTTTCAAGTCCAATGGCACTAAACCTGCATTGCTCAGGGGATGGCAGCTCACAACCTTTATTTCAAGCACTCAGTTGCCAATCATATCCCAGATCAAAACAAGTCTTCGGGCTTCTGCAGATAAAACAGCATTAGTCTACCATTTTAAAATTAAGAGCAAGAACAAAAGAAAGGAATTCATTTTAAATTTGAGTTACAATAGTTTAAAAAATATATGCAATCCTAGCTGGACTGAATTTCAAATATTTGTCACAGACCCAATCCAATAAGCTCCTCTCCATCCTGCTCAACCCAAGTCCCCAGTCAGGAAAGGCCTTAGTATTGTCAGTGAGCATTACCATCCAAGTTTATTGAACTGTGTCAGACCTTCACTATTGATGCAAGCAATGTGTAATCTGTAACTACCATGTCCTCTGTACTGTACCATCACCTCAAAAGGCATGTAGGTTTTTTCAAAATCAATACAAAAAAGTATTTTATTTTGATGAGTTTTCGCTTTGTTGCCTCAGAGCAACATCAATCTCAAATCCAAGCCATATTGCTCATCAATAGTTAACTGCGTTCACTGTGTTTAGTAGTGGATTATAATGCCTCAGGTTAAAGGCATTATCTAATTTACTACACATTGACTGCCGTTATATTGTCACTTGTTACAGTCCACTACCCACCTGGAGAGCTGAAAAAATTACCTTGTTTCCATTGCAACGCTTGTACCAGAATACAAATGCCAGCAGCAGGTCTGTGACCATGAACCTGACGACACAAACTCTGCCATGCTTCACAATGTGACCGAATACTATCATGAAAACATACCTCTTCAGAGGTTGGATTAACCATAGCATGACCTTGCAACAACTGCAATGTAAATACGATGCACAATCAAGCCCCTATTCCAGAAGCCTCATCATTTGATTGCAAACTAAACTTAGGATGAGGTAGTTCGGAATAAGTGTATAAGTGTTGATTTAGCCAGTAGCTTTGTATGGAGCAGTCCTGACTTCAATGCCCACCCAATGAAATAGTTATCCTTGCTGCCTCCAGATGCAGTAATACTTGAGTGAGGTGAGAGTGGCTGCCCTTGACATCAAGGCGGCATTTGACCCGGTGTGGAATCCAGGAGTCCGAGTAAAATTGAAGTCAATGGGAATCAGGGGGAAATCTCTCCACTGGCTTACCTGAGTCATACCTAGCACAAAAGAAGATGGTTGTGGTTGTTGCAGGACAATTGTCTCAGCCCCAGGACATCGCTGCAGGAGTTCCTCAGAGCAGTCCTAGGCCTAACCATCTTCAGCTGCTTCATTAGTGACCTTCCCTCCATCATAAGTTCAGAAGTGGAAAAGTTCGCTGATAATTGCATAGTGTTCAGTTGCATTCGCAACTCCTCAGATATTGAAGCGTCCGTGCCCGCATGCAGCAAGACCTGGACAACATTCAGGCTTGGACTGGTGAGGTAACATTCATGCCACACAAGAAAGAAAGAAGAACAAAATAATTGCATTTGTATAGTACCTTTCACAACCTCAGGACGTACCAAAGTGCTTTACAGCCAATTGAGTATTTTTGAACTGTGGTCACTGTTCTAATGTAAAAAACATGGCAGTCAATTGCACACAGCCAGCTCCCACAAACACCAATGTGATCATGACCAGATAATCTGTTTTATTTTGTTATGCTGCTTGAGGGATAAATATTGGCCAGGACACCAGGGAGAATTCCCCTGCTCTTCTTTGAAATAGTGCCATGAGATATTTTATGTCCACCTGACATTCAACGGCATTACAATCATCAAATCCCACAAGATCAACATTCTGGATGTCAATCATTGATCAGAAACTTAACTGGACCAGCCACCTAAATACTGTGGTTACAAGAGCAAGTCAGAGGCTGGGTATTCTGCGGCGAGTGTCTTCGCTCCTGGCTTCCCAAAGCCTTTCCACCATCTACAAGGCACAAGTCAGGAGTGTGATGGAATACTCTCCACTTGCCTGGATGAGTGCAGCTCCAAGAACACTCAAGAAGCTCGACACGATCCAGGACAAAGCAGCCCCCTTGATTGGCAACCTATCTACCACCTGAAACATTCACTCCCTCCACCACCTGCACAATGTGGCTGCAGTATGTACCATCTACAAGATGCACTGAAGCAACTTGGCAAGACCTCTTTGACAGCACCTTCGAAACCCACAATCTCTATCACCAGAAGGTCAAGGGCAACAGATGCACAAGAAAACCACTGCCTTCACGTTCCCTTTCAAGTTACACACCATCCTGACTTCAAAATATATCGCTATTCCTTTATCATTGCTGGGTCAGAATCTTGGAAATCCCTACCCAACAGCACTGTGGGAGTACCTTCACCACACAGACTGCAGCAGTTCAAGAAGGCCTTCTCGAAGACAATTAGAGATGGGCAATAAATGTTGGCCTTGCCAGCGACACGCACATCCCATGAATGTATCTATAAAAATAGCAATATAAATGGTTGACACTGAGGAAAGTTCAGCGACCAATAAAGAACATTGTGAAATTTAAATAATGAAAGAAAGACTTGGAGCCCAAGTTTGGTCGACTTACCGTCAGCTGCCGCTGAGTTTTCTCGGCAGTCTTAATGGTTTTTGGGCGCTCTCCCCTCTGAGCGAGTTTGGTCAGGTCTTCACGCCGGTGAGGAGAGAAGACCGCTGAGGACCGTCCGCTGGCGTGCAACGCCCACAAGAGTCCTCCCGCCCACTGTGTCCCCAGTTTGGTCCGGACAGTCCTCCGCTCCAGCAGCAGAAGAAACCGTTGCATGGAGGGAGGTCTTACCTCAACTGTAAGTAAGAAGACCTGCAAAAAAAGGTTAGTACAGTTCTTTTCTTTATTTCTTTTGCAGGGATTTAGGTTGATGGGGTCCCCTGAAGGATTTCTGGTGGTTTTTAAAAAATTGTTTTGAAAACTTTTAATTTTATCAGTTCCCCCTTCCTGGGCCCGACTCTATCCTCGGTGGTAGTTTGCCGAAGATTGCATTTTCCACCCAGAATGGGAGCTACCGACCGCTGCCACCCAGAATCAGTGTGCAAGGCCCATTTTTGCCGCCGGGCAGTCTTTCCCACATTTTTTCATGAAACTTCTGTCCAAAGTACCGTCAGGATCTTAACAGTCCTTTGGACGGTACTTGGGCGGGACTTCGTTTCACCAAACTCCTGCCCTTGGATTTATATAGCACCTTTCACGACCAGATGACGTCTCAAAGCGTTTTACAGCCAATGGAGTACTTTTGGAGTGTAGTTACTATTGTAATGTAGGAATGAAGCATGTGTAAAGTTGTGGATGTGTGATTGTTTGTCTATTGTCAACAATGGCGCTATGTCTGCCTCATACTATAAAAGAGGCAGATTCCACAGCACTGGGAGTCACAGCATATCACAGAACTGTCTCTACTTAAAACAGTTCTGCAATATAAACAAGACACAGACAGTGCATTAGGACAACAAGTGCAAGAGACCTGCTGAGAGTGCAGACTGCAGATTCACGACTCAACATAAACGAGGCATATATACCATCTGGCTTATTCTTGGACCGAAATTACATTGGAACTGATGCAAATAGTAGTATTAAACAGCTAAAACAACACAATCACAATATTGCACAGAAGCACACATTTACTAGGATTGTATTCATGCACCAAACAGAGGGATGTGCTTCAGAAATTGCCTGATCCATTTTAAGTGCAGAGGTACAAAGTACAGAGTCTGAGAAATATCTTTGAGCATATTATATGCTAAGATCTGACAGGGTCAAAATAGTCAGGTCCCCATACCAAAGTATTTTAATCTTCTCGTCAATCTTGAACCGCTTCAAGGCATTGCCATCATATAAGAATCCCCTTGAGGATATCTTAACAAGATTTTCCAGTCGAACACAAAATAGAATGCCATATTGTAGATCCCATGCCGTCTTTCCATGGACCAGCAAAATAATGAATCAGGCTCTATAGAGAATGTTTGCTACTTGTCTTTGGGCCGTTAAAGTTAAATTTTCTCCCATTCCACATCCACAAATCAGGTCTACACAGTGACATAAATGAGTTTTCAGTCCTTGGATTTGTCTCCTCCTTTAATGTTCTTCAATCTTGAAAGGTGATTTGCACTTAATTTTTTGAAAATGTTTTCATAGAATCATAGAAATTTATGGCACAGAAGGAGGCCATTCGGCCCATCGTGTCTGTGCCGGCTGAAAAAGAGCTATCCAGCCTAATCCCACTTTCCAACTCTTGGTCCGAAGCCTTGTAGGTTACGGCACTTCAAGTTCATACCCAAGTACTTTTTAAATGTAATGAGCGTTTCTGCCGCTGCCACCCTTTCGGGCAGCGAGTTCCAGACCCTCACCACACTCTGGGTTAAAAAAAGTTCTCCTCAACTCCCCTCTAATCCTCCTCCCAATTACTTTAAATCTATGCCCCCTGGTTGTTGACCTCGCTGTTAGGGAAATAGATCCTTTCTATCCGCTCTATCTAGGCCACTCATAATTTTATACACTTCAATCAAGTCTCCCCTCAGCTTTCTCCATTCCAAAGAAAACAACCCTAGCCTATCCAGATTTTCCTCATAGCTAAAATTCTCCAGTCCAGGCAACATCCTTGTAAATCTGCTCAGTACCCTTTTTAGAAACATAGAAACATAGAAAATAGGTGAAGGAGTAGGCCATTCGGCCATACTAGTCTGCACAACCATTCAATATGATCATGGCTGATCATGCAACTTTAGTACCCCATTCCTACTTTCTCTCCATATCCCTTGATCCCTTTAGCAGTAAGGGTCACATCTAACTCCCTTTTGAATATATCTAATGAACTGGCCTCAACAGTTTTCTTTGGTAGAGAATTCCACAGGTTCACAATTCTCTGAGTGAAGAAGTTTCTCCTCATCTCGGTCCTAAATGGCTTAACCCTTATCCTTAGACTGTGTCCCCTGGTTCTGGACTTCCCCAACATCAGGAACATCTTTCCTGCATCTAACCTGTCCAATCCCGTCAGAATTTTATATGTTTCTATGAGATCCCCTCTCATTCTTCTAAATTCCAGTGAATAGAAGCCTAGTCGATCCAGTCTTTCTTCATATGTCAGTCCAACCATCCCGGCAATCAGTCTGGTGAACCTTCACTGCACTCCATCAATAGCAAGAATGTCCTTCCTCAGTTTAGGAGACCAAAACTGAACACAATATTCCAGGTGAGGCCTCACTGAGGCCCTGTACAACTGTAGTAAGACCTCCCTGCTCCTATACTCAAATCCTCTCGCTATGAAGGCCAACATGCCATTTGTCTTCTTCACCGCCTGCTGTACCTACATGCCAACCTTCAATGACTTATATACCATGGCACCCAGGTCTCATTGCACCATCCCTTTTCCTAATCTGTTACCATTCAGATAATATTCTGCCTTCCTGTTTTTGCCATCAATGTGGATAACCTCACATTTATCTACATTATACTGCATCTGCCATGCATTTGCCCACTCACCTAACCTGTCCAAGTCAACCTGCAGCCTCTTAGCATCCTCCTCACAGCTCACACTGCTACCCAGCTTAGTGTCGTCTGCAAACTTGGAGATGTTACATTCAATTCCTTTCTCTAAATCATTAATGTATATTGTAAATAGCTGGGGTCCCAGCACTGAACCTTGCGGTACCCCACTAGTCACTGCCTGCCATTCTGAAAAGGACCCGTTTATTCCTACAGTTTGCTTCCTGTCTGCCAACCAATTCTCTATCCACGTCAATACATTACCCCCAATACCATGTGCTTTAATTTTGCACATTAATCTCTTGTGTGGGACTTGTCAAAAGCCTTTTGAAAGCCCAAATACACCACATCCACTGGTTCTCTCTTGTACACTGTACTGGTTACATCCTCAAAAAATTCTAGAAGATTTGTCAAGCCTGATTTTCCTTTCATAAATTCATGCTGACTTGGACCGATCCTGCCACTGCTTTCTAAATGCGCTGCTATTACATCTTTAATAATTGATTCCAACATTTTCCCCACGACCGATGTCAGGTTAACAAGCCCAATCACCGGAAGATTTAGGACAGAGAGCGGGCTCGAGTTGGGAGCAGACTTACAACACGACAGCATCGATCCTGCCGCTTGTGGCGACATCACGGCCTATGTCTTGCTCACCCATCACCCTCTCCTCACTGATCTACATCAGCTACCTGTATGCTACTAAATTGAAGTTATAGTCCTCCTCCCTGTCTCCAAATCCTTCCATGATTTCATCACACTTTAACTCTGCAAACTCATTCAGCTTTAAATGCCCTGTTGCACCCTTTAGTCTTTCGACTTTGGCCTTTTCTGCATCTACCCTTCTCTTCACCTCATCATGGGTGACAAAACCTTTACCCTCTCAACTCTACTCTCTAGAGCTCTCTCCCGAAATTCCTTCACTTATTCTTTCTTCATCTTTAAAAACCTTCTCAAAACCCACCTTATCTATCAAGCTTTCATACATGGCCCCTAATCGCATCTTCCATGGTTTGAAGTTTATTTCTATCTATGGTTTGTTACCATTCTGTAAAATAGCTTGGAATGTTCTCTATATTTAAGAAACTCTATATTAATGCAAGTTGTTGTTGTGAGCACCTTCAAGTTTCTTTAACATAAGAAACATAGCTGAAGTCAATTTTCACTCAGCTTATCTTTCGAATACGATATTAAATGGAGGACCTATCTGCTCTCTTAGGTGGATGCAAAAGATCCGTTGGCACTACTTGAAGAATAGATTTGCTCTTTTGGTGCCCTAGTAAATATTTAACCCTCAACCAACACCACTAAAACAGCTTAAGTGGTCATTTATCTCATTGCTGTTTGTGGGACCTTGCTGTGTACAAATTGGCTGTCATGATTCCCTGCAGTACAACAGTGACTACATTTCAAAAGTACTTCATTAGCTGTGTAGTGCTTTGCATTGTCCTGAGGTTAGGAAAGGAGCTATATAAATGCAAGATTGTTCTTTCTTTCTTTTTTTTTAACCATATCAGCATGAAAAACTACAGACTGTGGGCAGCAAGGTACCTCACCTTTCCCTACATTACAAAAGTACCTGCACTTCAAAAGTATTTCATTTGGTTGAGAAGCACTTTTGGACATCCCGAGGTCGTGATAGGCACCATATAAATGCAAAGTCTTTCTTCTTTCTAACAGGAATTTCCATCTAATGATATTCAGTTACTGGAATAAGAAAGGATATTAGACCTTTTAAAACATTATGTGGCTTGGCAGTAAGCTCTGATCTACTGGAATTGGATGAGTAACATTGAAGATGAGAGTTATTATCAGACATAGAGATTTGTTCAATAGATTTTCTGTGGTATAAAAGTAAGCAATATCAAATTGAAAAGATCTCTCATTGTCTCATTGTCAATAGGAAAGTCAGATGATGCCATGAATTATGAGAAACACTCCAGCTGTTTATATCCATAATCTAGACCACAGTCTATTTAATTCTGTTTTGGGTTATATGTTTACTGGCACTAGCTGTCATACTGAATGCCAGTAGCAAGAGCATTCATTCCATGTTGCTGATGCGTGAGGGTGTCTGCACTGCGGGATTAACTACATAATTACTGCAAATGTATTGAATAATAATCAACAAACAGTTGATTACAGACAGGATGGTGGCATAGAGCTTTGGACTGCCAGTATACAGTGCTAAAAAGCATTACATCACAGCTCTGAAGCTCTTCAGCCCAGAAATGTTAATCTTATGTACCTGCTACAGGGATTTGGTGAACATAGGCTAGGAAATGCTCTGTGGGCATGAATATGTGGGACATTGCATTGGAAAGAGATTGGTTAAAGAATCTCCACTGGCTCGCTAACATGTATTTTCTGGCAGCAGGCTGACAACAGCATTGGAGGCAGCTTGCCAATTCTGTTCTCTCAGATGCAGAAGTGTGTGGAAGAGGCGAGTACTGTGTTGGGAGAATTGTGGATAAAAGCAAAATGTACTCCTCAAGAGATGGCAATACATCTTTAAATAAACATGGTATCTCCAAGTGGGGACAGAAAATTGGATGAAGAGTCACATCTCCACCAGGGACTTTTTTCGTATATGCTAGCAGCTGATGAAGGGTAATGCTGGTAATAGCCTGGGAAAAGGTTGCTCAAGTGGCCATGTCAAGCATAATGCCCAGGAAGGACTTTAGATGATGAAGAAGTTGAAAAAGAGATAATTACAGTTGTGGAAGCCATTTTAACTATAGCATCTTATAAATTAATTTTTAAAACTTATACATGAGCTAATTACATAATCTTCATAAAATACAATATGTACAGAATTGTAATTTTGTGCCATTTATTTAACTAAATGAACAACTGATGCTGAACGCAATGTACATATTATTGAATACTACACTGATGGATGAAGTATATGTCATATTACTTTTTAAGTATTTTATGTGGTGCTATGACGAATGCATTGGTAGAACAATAAATGATTTTCAACATAATCAAAATGTTTCTTCATTGGTCTCTGAATAAATGCAAACGCTAAGTGGGATTTATTTATATTTGTACTGCTTTAATCAATGTGCAATCCTAGTATAAATGTATAAATATGCTGCACTGTGGCAACTTTCATGTTTCAGTGCAGCATACTGCAACCTCAGCATATTTACTACTATAATCTTCTTTTAGATTACAGTCTTTACCACACCAGTGTCTACTTTTTACTACTTTGATCTATCTTATCCTGCAACTCACGTTATTTATAACGATGCTTCTCTTGTCTAGGAGAAAGCTGTCTCATGACTCCATTCCTTGAAATCCTTTTCTATTATGAATGATATACCAGAAATCCAATATTTCCTTATCAAAGCACCAGCAGCCTGACAAACTGCTGGTAATCTCATTTCAGCTGCCATTATCACAGCACGTTAAAAACCTCATGTTAAAATCAGATTCACCTATACTGGTAGCATGTTCAGAGTACTGCAAGATGGCCTGCAACACCAACGACCAATCTCCCTGCCTGCAGCAGTGATGGCATTCAGAGTGAATTACAATGACACTTACAATCAAAACTGGTACAAATTTTATTTCATAGGAACATAAGAAATAAGAGCAGGAGTAGGCCATTTGGCCCCTCGAGCCTGCTCTGCCATTTAATAAGATCATGGCTGATCTGATCATGGACTCAGCTCCATTTTACTGCCCACTCTCCAGAACCCTTTACTCCATTTTCGCTCAAAAATCTGTCTATCTCCCCCTTAAATATATTCAATGGCCCAGCCTCCACAGCTCCCTGGGGCAGAGAATTCCATAGATTTACAACCCTCTGAGAGAAGAAATTTCTCCTCACCTCATTTTTAAATGGGCGGCCCCTTATTCTAAGAATATGTCCCCTGGTTTTAGTTTCCCCGATGTGGAAATATCATCTCTGCATCCATCTTGTTGAGCCCCCTCATTATCTTATAAGTTTAAATAAGATCACTTCTCATTCTTCTGAACTCCAATGTGTATAGGCCAAACCTACTCAACCAATCCTCATAAGTCAACCCCCTCATCTCTGGAATCAACCTAGTGAATCTTCTCTGAACAGCCTCCACTGCAAGTATATCCTTCCTTAAATACGGAGACCAAAACTGTATGCAGTACTCCAGATGTGGCCTCACCAATACCCTGTACAGTTGTAGCAGGACTTCCCTGCTTTTATATTCTATCCCCCTTGCAATAAAGGCAAACATTCCATTTGCCTTCCTGATTACTTACTGTACCTGCATACTAACGTTTTGTGTTTCATGCACAAGGATCCCCAGGTCTCTCTGTACTGAAGGACTTTGCAATTTTTCTTCATTTAAATTCTAATTTGCTTTTCTATTATTTCTGCCAATGTGGATAACCTCACATTTTCCCACATTATACTCCATCTCCCAAATTTTTGCCCACTCATTTAGCCTGTCTATATCCCTTTGCAGATTTTTTGTGTCATCCTCACAATTTGCTTTCCCACCCATCTTTGTATCAACAGCAAACGTGGCTACATTTCACTCGGTCCCTTCATCCAAGTCATTAATATAGATTGTAAATAGTTGAGGACCCAGCATCGATCCCAGTCGCATCCCACTAGTCACTGTTTGCCAACCGGAAAATTACCCATTTATCTCGACTTTCTGTTTTCTGTTAGTTAGCCAATCCTTTTTCCATGCTAATATATTATCCCCAAACCCATGAGCTTTTATCTTGTGCAATAACCTCTTATGTGGTACCTTATCAAATGCCCTCTGGAAATCCAAATACACCACATCCACTGGTTCCCCCTTATCCACCCTGCTCGTTACATCCTCAAAGAACTCCAGCAAATTTGTCAAACATGATTTCCAATTCATAAAACCATGTTGACTCTGCTTGATTGAATCATGCTTTTCCAAATGTCCCGCTACTGCTTCTTTAATCATGGATTCCAGCATTTTCCCAACAACAGATGTTAGGCTAACTGGTCGATAGTTTCCTGCTTTTTGTCTGCCTCCTTTTTTAAATAGGGGCGTTACATTTGCTGTTTTCCAATCTGCTGGGACCACTCTAGAATCCAAGAATTTTGGTAGATTACAACCAATGCATCCACTATCTCTGCAGCCACTTCTCTTAAGACCCTAGGATGTAAGGCATCAGGTCCAGGGAACTTCTCCGCCTTTAGTCCCATTATTTTACCTAGTACTACTTCATTAGTGATAGTGATTGTATTAAGTTCTTCCCTACTATAGCACCTTGATTATCCACTATTGGGATGTTTTTAGTGTCTTCTACCATGAAGACCGATACAAAATATTCGTTCAATGTCTCTGCCATTTCCCTGTTCCCCATTATTAATTCCCAGTCTCATCCTCTAATGGACCAACATTTACTTTAGCCACTCTTTTCCTTTTTATGTACCTGTAGAAACTCTTACTATCTGTTTTTATTTTTTGAGCTCGTTTACTTTCATAATCTATCTTCCCCCTATTAATCATTTTGTTAGTCATTTTCTGCTGGCTTTTCAAAAATTCCACATCCTCTGGCCTCCCACTAGTCTTGAACACATTATATGCCTTTGTTTTCAAATTGATACGCTCCCTTATTTCCCTTTCTGTTGTCTCACCTTTTCTCCCCTCCTAACCTGAAGGCACTAGGGCGTTGTTCAACAGCTACAGCCAGCCTTCTGCTTCCATATCCAAATGACTACTCTTAATGTTTGAGCCTTGGCAGTGTGCATTGAAAGGCTACTTAGTCATTGGGTGCATCACAGCCAAGCCTGATCCTGTTTTCATGCTCGCTGCTCCTTCCGCAGTCCCCGGCCTGCGAGCACCATCGGAGCAGACCGGGGAGCGGAAGGAGCAGCGTGGCAGCATACCACTCTAGGGAGCAGCACGTGCTGGAGCAGGAGAGCGATGGCAGTGAAGAGGACGACTGGATTGGACGTCACCAAGATCTAGGTCGCTGATTGGAGCATGGGCAGGTACTGCAGGAGTGGTGTGGTCGGGGCGAAGGAGCAGCGAGAGATTGTGGAGGATGTGATCGGAGCCAAGGAGAGGCGTGAGTTCAGGGCCCAGAAGAGGCGAGGACCCAGGGGCAGCACAGGCCAGTCCACACTGCGATATGTGTGCACACTAGGTCTATGCAGCAGAGCTGGTCTCCAGTCATCTTGGATAACCCTTGCCACTGGACCAAGACCTAGCTCTGTCAGGCCCGTCTGGTGGCTGGTGTGCATTGACCACCACACTTTAAAAATTCCACGCACAGGCATCTTCCACCCTTCAAGACTTAGTTTGGGACCTGGAATATTGGGTCTTTCATTGAAACACCCATGAACTTTTTGGCATGGAAGCAAGTCATCCTCGACTTGAGGGACTGCCTATGATGATGATGATGATTTCACCCTGTGTCCATGCATGAGCACTTTCCAACAGGAGTCACTGGATAGTGATCCGCGAGGGGAACTCCGGCTGATTTTTCTCCTCCCCATCCCACAATGGCTGAGGTCAATAGTAACTTCATCGCTAAATGCTAAATATTTGCAACAACATCTGTTAAAAATAAAATAAAAAATGCAAAATGAACTGTGAACTACTATACAAGATACTGACTAGGAACTAGTAACAGAATTAGACAAACTTCCAAAACCTAAGATTGAAATGAGTTCGAGATGACAATATAGAAACAATATTCTGAATGACTACATAATCACAAATACCAAAACAAGAACTAAAAATGATTGCCAATCTAATACAATAACTTTAAATAACAAAGGATAACATGCCACACACAATACCTATGACCAATTAACATACTTCTTAGAATTTTATTCCTCATTCAAAAGCCGATACACAAATAAATTTGAGTGTACCTCCCTGCATGCAACTTGAAAAGAGTCAACATACAGAATAGAATGAAAGGGTCCTGTTTACAATAGCGAAGGAGTCAATTACAACAAAACCGGTTTTGGTTTCTTTTTACCTATGAGTAAAACACGTCCAAAATGCTCTGTTTAGAATTAAAAGTAACATTTCAGAAAGATACATTGATCCTGAATATTTCTAGTAATTCTTTTTCAAATATAGTGGACAGTACTATCTGTATAGACTGTCTGTATTCATTGACGAAGACACTTTGCTGTACCAACTCCAATTACTTCCGAGCCTGTTATACCCTTTAAGTAACCCAAGATGCCTAAGTTTGTTGGTGATGTAATCAAAACAAGCTTGTACAGTGTACAGCAAATTATTTTGCACACGAACACATTAAAAAAATAACCAATGCTAAACAATGCCCAAAGAATCCGTATTACCACCAATGCAAGAAATGTATGAAATATACGGTCACAGTCTGTCATGCACCTGGACAAAGCAAAGAAGGCCTAAGATATATTGTCACTCTACCTGCTCTTCATTGGAGCTGTCGGTTGTCTATATTTAAATTGTATATATATCTTACAATCTCCACAGAAGATCCATAACCATATTTTGTGACCTGGCTGTAGGAGTAGGATTAATGATTATAACCTGTCACCGTAGAGCGACTAATTTGTGTATGAAATTCCAAATTTCGATTGTGCTGCCATTTATAGATTAATTATTAGTGCAGCTTTTCAGTTTCAGTTCTCACCAATTTACTGCAGTTTTGACCAAAATTATAACAAAAATAATCCTAAATTGCAATGGGCAAGTACAATTGCTTTCATGACAGAATTGTCACCTCATAATTGCAAATTAAATTTGTTTCAGTCATTGTGATATGAAGGACATGGTAGTATTCCGAAGGTCCAAGCCACATGTTCTGTCCTGAATACAATCAGTGTGTGCAAACCAGTTCAAGAAATAGGAGGGATTAACAAGTTACTGACATACAACTAAGACATGGCATCAGATTCCACATGTATGCTGACAGCACTCAGCTCTACCTCACCTTATCAACCCTATCACTGCCTCTGTGTTCTCAGATTGCTTGTCCAATATCCAGTCAAGGATGAGCCGAAATTTCCACCAATTAAACATTGGGAAAACCGAAGCCATTGGGGGTGAAATTGCCTCCAGTCCCGTTTAGCGCCCGGCAAGATGAACAGCTAAATGTCCCGGAATTGGGGTCTTTGAATCAAAAAAATCTGCGAGCGGTAGCGGGACAATAGAGGGGCGGAAACACGGCGCAGCGCTGAAGACGCCACCGTGTCACAATGTCCCTCCCCTTCTTTTAAAAATCAGTAGGTCGCTGGGCAGGGGCTAACAATGGTTCTCGGGAGTGCTGTAGAGCCAGGAGGTGTGCTCCACATTAAGGTAAGTATTCTTTTTACACTTACTTTTTTGGTGGTGGCCTCCAGCGGCTCTTTAAGAACCGTTGGCCAAATAATCCTGAGATGATCAGAGCTAACGTCCGATCCACTCAGGGCATACCGATTTCCTGAATGGGTCTTAAAAAAGACATTGGGCTCATTATTAGCATATCCAAGGGGCATAACTCCTGTTGCAGGCTGACACTAGAAATGCCTCTGAGCCAATAAAGCATAGGACGTGTTTCCAACACTGAGCGTGGGATACTGGCCGCCTAAATTGGACCCTCTGTGCCCCAGCTTTATGCCCAGAAAACAGGCACAATGGAGTCTAATTGCACTCCCACTGTTCACACTTTATTCCAGCATATATTTAATTGGAAGATTATTTAAAGAACACAGTTATTTACCTGTTTTTCTTTTCTAATAAAGAATAGCTTGGCAATAAATGAATCATTATAGTACAGCGGTTCCTGACAGTTTTGAGAATTACCTTTATTTATGTTGGCATCCAAAATGATGCATCATTCACATAAATTCCTCTTAACTTTCTTTGCAATGTGTCATTGGCTTTTGACAAGTTAGAATAATAAATATGTATTTTATTTATAATCATCTATGCCTGCTCCCTCCCCCACTTTGCAAACAGGTCAACTACACCTTCTCTTGGGAGTTGCATACATTTTTCACCCTATGCAAAATGCAGATATTTGTAATCTCTTCCACTGAAAGCTGCACAATTATTCTGTATTGTTTTGATTTCTGACGCTATCTCCAGCTGTAATCCTTTAAACTCGATGCCTTTGAATTCCATGCAATAAATTAATAATCTTTCTATTAACCCATATGAACTATTTCCGAGCTCCCTGTGAAAAGCTGTGAAACTCTGACTGTCACTGAGATGATTCCAAGTGATAATTACAACACCAGTGGCTTGATATGTGTTTATCGTGTTTTGACATGATTCAACTCTGCAATTCTGTCAACTGTTTAATCTGGGTACATTAAGGAACTATTTATATAAAAAGTGCAGGATCATCAGCCAATATATGCACGGAAGCTTATCGCAGCAATTAAAAGTCTCTAAACGAAACTAACGAAAAATCCACATACAGAGCCCAAATTTCCCCAACCCCTTTTTTCGGCGCACTCTCCTGAGATGCGCCGACTTTGTGCGCTGGAAACGGCACCGAAAAACTTACTCATAATTCTGGCCGCTCTGCTATGTGTCCCGGGTCCTGGCACGGCGCTCATCATGGAGTGGGGGGCGGAGCTACAGCGCTGCACCGAAAACAGTGCTGGCAGCTGCGCACGTGCGTAGTAGAGCGGTCGCACATGCACAGTAGCTCCGTCCCATGATTGTGAGATGATGATGCCTGCAGAATGCATCCAGCCCCTATCCCAGGCCGAATGGCCTGCTGCATAGGCCGGCCGTTGAGGGTTGCAAGAAACAGGTTGGTGCGACTGAGTTTTGATCGGGGTGAGAGAGGGGGGAGAGGTTGGTCGTCTTTGGCTGCAGTCTAGTGGTTTGGACCGAGCTAGCTTGTCGTGTAGCAACGTTGCTTGCCATGCTGGGCTGGCTTTGCGTTCGTTTGGTTGGGTGGTGATTTTGTCATGTTAACGAAGCACATATACTATGACAACCATGTGCTTAACCTACATCCCATCCTGTGTATCAATAAATAACCAGCAACATGGTTGTATCACAAATAATTTATGTGTGAAATTCTTTGAAGATGTCAGCGGGCAAAAAGGGAAAAAGGGAAAATGGGCAAAAAGGGAAAAAATTCCCACCCGAAAAGGGTTGAAAGTCGGTGGGGTAGCAGCCACATTCTCCCTTGCCTATCCCTGGCCGAAGATAGGATTTATTTCAGCTCTTTATTTGTTAATTTTGTTAATTTAATTATTTACTTCAGTTCTTTAGTTTTTATTGAATGGTTATTACTGCTGTGCTTTGTTTGGTACTTGCTGGTGCTTGAAATGTTGTTTAGGTGCAGGGTTCCTTCTATTTTTTTATTTTTTATTTATTGGTTGCTTATTACTTTGGTCTTGGTGCTTTAGGTGCAGGGTTGCTTCTATTTTATTTGTTAATTAATCTTTCTGTGCAGACAAAAGTGGACACATATGCTGCCCTAGTTTAGTACAACTTCTTTCTGGCCAAATTGGCATAAATGGTGTAAGTGGCTGGGAACGCCCCCTTTTGAAAAAGAACTGATCTAACAAAAAACCTAACTAACTCACTTACACTGGTGCAAATTAAATGGCCATATTTGCAACTTAAAAGATACATCAGAAAAATCAAGTTACACCAAAAGAAAACGGTGCAACTCATGGGGAAATTTGGGCCCACAACACAGTGCACACACTCTTCCCATAGGGACACAACTCATTTACCTAAAGCCAGAGAATTTAGGCCCTGATTGCCAAGAGCTACATGTTTTAGACCTCCTGGAATACTGTTGAAGTTTACCTAGCTATAACCACACAATTCCTCAGTGCAGAACACTGGAAAGCTTCCAGCTGCTTATTCAGCTGGGACCATCTACTGCTTAGTTTGAGGGTTGTCTGGAGCTCAGTGGTTAGAATGGTAACTCCCAGTGGCCAGCCTACCCCTTCAGTTCCCATCAACGAGCCAGGATGGATAGCCAAACTTGCACAGTAACCTGGAACAGTCCAGACCTGTCTCCTCAGATACTAGAATATGACGTCTGTAAGAGGATCAACTCAATTCAAATGTTCTATCACCAGGCATATTGTCTTGCAAGCAAATTGACTCCAAAGTTACCCTGTTTATGTGTAGTACAATATGATAATTATTACAGTTGATCCTGGTGCCTTGTGCAGCTTTATAGGCACTTACCAGACTTCAAATTCACAGTTAATGTATTGATGTTGGAGTCAATTCAATGACAATCCTCTATTAGAAGCGTGTCAATGAACTCACTATCTTACCTTACATCAGCTAATATCTGTGATAGTAAAACATAGGCACAGCACTCCGCATGTAAGGAAACCATGTCCAAAACTAGAGGAACACGTTGCTCAACTGTAGATGATTTACCAAAGTAATTCTCACAAGATAAAAGGTGAGCACAGCAATAAACACCAGAGATGAAATATATATGCTCCTGCACATTCTGCACAGGACAACATATTTTGATTGCCTCGGAATGTTAATAGCAGCCTCCCCGTCCCCTTCCCCCATATTACAATGGTTAGTATAGCCAACATGAGAGCCCATTATTCTTACATAGTTTAATGGGATCATTCCACAGCACACATTAGAGCATTTTGAAAGCTATAATGAATAAAAACCTTTTATAGTAAAAACATTACAAAATATCACCAATGATAGAATAGAAAATCAGTGACAAACATTTACATTTCATTAAAGATCGTAAAGCCATCAGAGTACATGAAAGCTGTCTACATTTGCAGATGACACCAAATGGGGGAGATTTCAAAGAATAGGGAACAGAAAAAGCAAGTACAAAGGGGTCTGGATAGTTTGGGAAGGTGAGTTGATAAGTGGGAAATATAATTTAACGTGGACAAATGTAAGGTAATGAGAATAGGAAAGGAAATATAAAGTTTGAATATAAACAAAATGGCTCCAAACTACAGGGTACAATGCAGGAGAGGGATTTAGAAATAGTAGATTGTTCATCGAAATCGACACGTGCAGTATAGAAACATAGAAAATAGGTGCAGGAGTAGGCCATTCGGCCCTTTGAGCCTGCACCACCATTCAATATGATCATGGCTGATCATGTAACTTTAGTACCCCATTCCTGCTTTCTCTTCATAACCCCTGATCCCTTTAGCCATTAGAGACACATCTAACTCCCTTTTGAATATATTTAATGAACTGTCCTCAACAGCTTTCTGTGGTAGAGAATTCCACAGGTTCACAATTCTCTGAGTGAAGAAGTTTCTCCTCATCTCGGTCCTAAATGGCTTACCCCTTATCCTTAGACTGTGACCCCTGGTTCTGGACTTCCCCAACATCGGGAATATTCTTCCTGCATCTAACCTGTCCAATCCCGTCAGAATTTTATAAGTTTCTGTTGCAGCAGTAGTTAGAAAGCTAACCAGATCTGAAGATGCATAGCCATAAGGATACAGCACAAATCCTGGGAGTTAATAATCAGTCCATGCAAGGCACCAGTATCACCACACCTGGATTACTATTTGCCATTCTGGTTGCTGTATCACAACAATAGTCAGGCATTAGCAGAAGTGCAGAAAAGGGGAAGTAAACTAATACCTAGTTTAAGGCATCTATGAGGCGGATTGAAGAGTCTGGAAATATTCACCCTGCAGAAGAGATATGATACAAATATTCAGTGCAGCACTGAGGGATTGGTGCACTGTCGGAGGTGCCATCTTTCGGATGAGACGTTAAACCGAGGCCTCGTCTGCCCTTTCAGGTGGCCATAAAAGATCCCATTGCACTATTTCAACGAAGAGCAGGGGAGTTCTCCCCAGTGTCATGGCCAATATTTACCCCTCAACCAACATCACTAAAAAACAGATTATCTGGTCTTTATTTTATTGCTGTTTGTGGGAACTACCTATGTGCAAATTGGCTGCCGCATCTCCTACATTACAACAGTGACTACACTTCAAAAGTACTTAATTGGCTGTCAAGTGCTTGGGACGTCCTGAGGTCATAAAAGGCTCTATAGAAATGTAAGTCTTTTTGTAAGGGAACAGCTAAATCAATACCCTGATAATATATTTGAAATTGCCACAAATTCTAGAACCAGGGAAATGGATTCAAGCTTAGAAAAGGGAAAGTACACAAACATGTTAGATTTAAGTACTTTACACAGAGCACAGTGAACATGTGGAATGGACTATTCAGACAGAGAATGGAGGCAGATAGTGTATTAAAAAAAAAGAGAGAACTGGAAATATTTGAGGGAGTGGGCAATTGAGAGGTATTAGTTTCTGGAACGGGTTAGGTGGGCCACAGTTTCTTTCATTTCTGTACTTTTCTATTGTAGCTCATTGCCATGCTTAAGAATCCCCAAACCAAATGATTAAGTATTTCTGTTTGCCTCATCTTGAATGCCCAGACTCTTCCCTCAGGGAGACGTTCCACTTACCTAAGCCGACGAAACTTAGGTATGGATTGACAAGCGTAAAGACTCAGGGATCCCAAAGGATGCACAGGGATAATATTGGAATTTAAGCAGCTAACTCCTCACAATTAGCAGCACAGAGCACCAGAATTTTCCTGCTAGAAAACTTGATTCTAGTTATCATGAGCTGAGCAGAAAGAATCCCAGCCCCCAGGATAGCTTTTTGTCAATGAGCCAAGTTGAGTGGCCAGACATCGACAGCATCCTGGAGTATTTCGGACCTGCCTGGCTCAGCTCATCATCATCATCTTAGGCAACTTAGGCAGTCCCTCAAAACGAGGATGACTTGCCTCCACGCCAAAAAAGGATGAGTTCGCAGGTGTTCAATGAAGGACCTAATATTCCAAATCCAGAACTACATGTTGAAGGGTGGAAGATGCCTGTGCGTGGATTTTTTTAACATGCGGTGGCCGTTGCACACCAGCCACCACACGGGCTTGACAGAGCTAGGTCTTGGTCCAGTGGCAAGGATTACCAAAGATGACTAGAGACTAGCTCTGCTGCACAGACCTAGTGTGCACACATATCGCGATGTGGGCTGGCCTGTGCTGTCCCTGGGCCCTCGCCTCTTCTGGCCCCGAACGCACGCCTCTCCCGGATCCTGATTACATCCCTCTACATTCTCTCGCCGCTCCTTCGCCCTGACCTCGCCGCTCCTGGTGTACCTGCCCACGCTCCAATCACCAACCTGGACCTTGAGGACGTCCCTCTTCGCTGCCGTCGCCCTCCTGCACCAGCTCGCGCTGTACCTTGAAGTGGTACGCCGCCACACTGTCCAGGGGCCGCCGCTCGCCGCTCCTTTTCTGGCTCAGCTACTAGATTACTGAACATACCACAGAATACCAACTCAGTTCCAATCTCTCATCACAAGGCATGTCAATTTGGAGTAAACTAAATTCCCCAAAAGACCTGGCATATATCTTTATCAATGATCTGGTGGATGTCTCAGATAAAGAAAGAAGAAGAAAGATTTGCGTTTATATAGCGTCTTTCACAACCTCAGGACATCACAAAATGCTTTGCTGCCAAATGTAATACTTTTGAAGTCACTGTTGTAATGTAGGAAATGCAGTAGCCAATTTGCGCACAGCAAGCTCCCAGAAACAACAATGTGATAATGACCAGATAATCTGTTTTTTAGTGATGTTGGTTTAGGGATAAATATTGGCCAGGACACTGGGGATAACTCCCCTGCTCTTCTTCGAAATAGCGCCATGGGATCTTTTACATCCACCATAGAGAGCAGACAGGTCCTCGGCTTAACGTCTCATCCAAAAGACGGCACCTCCAACAGTGCAGCACTCCCTTAGTACTGCACTGAAGTGTCAGCCTAGATTTTTGTGCTCAAGTGTCTGGAGTGGGATTTGAACCCATTGTCTTTTTCTATGGCACCACTCTCAACAGTATGATTACCTCACCATCTGAAGAACAGACAGTGAATAAATCGCTGTAGACAAATCAACCTACACGCCTGGCAGAAATTGATGGGTGGGCAGTTAAAATAATCCTGGTTACTTGGGATTGTAACTTGTTCATCGAGCAGGTGGAATCTGTTTTTATAAATGCAGGTTGGGTCCCATAAGTGTAATCGGGACCCGGCTGTAATTTTAACTCAGCAGCCGAAGCAGGAAGCCATAGTGAGTTCCTCGGCAAGCCAACCAAGCGGGGAAGCAGATCAGGGCCAGACGGGGTTCAGAAAGCTTTAAAATCTTTTACTTATTTCTTTGTTGGCCTAGGAGGAGCAGGAGTGTTTCGAGACCCACGTGGAACCTCCCTGGCATCCGACCCCACCACTTAACTGATCTTGACGGGCAATCTCTGATCCACACGATTGTCGTCACTTCCTGTTAAAATAGGCTGACGGATTTGAAATGAGTCCCGGGCGTTAAAATACTCCAGGCCTAATTTCTGGAGCAGCGGCGGAGTTTTGAACTCACACCACAACTCACCAACTGAAAATCAGGCCGTAGGTTTTCAAGTTTGGCACATGATAAATGAGAACAGCAATTTGGGGGCTGCAGGTAGGTTCAAACAGTGAGTTGTTTGCACCCAAATTTCTTATGTCAATTTATTAAAATAGCTTCATGTGCAGATTCAAGAGGGTGATGGAAACACATGCGTGGGGGGAGCAGAAACTTGTATGTAAGTGACATTTAACTGGATTGGGGTAATTAAAGGGGAGTGCCACAACTGGCTGACAAAAACTCTGAAAGCTTTTGGACAGTGTCAAAAGTGGAATTTCTACCATTGGCTAAAACTAAAGAGACAGGAGACTGAAAGGTAACAGCCAAAAATAAAGAGAAAGGAAACCCAAGGTGCGAGAAGCAGTCTGTAGGCATGTGACAGAGAAGCCCAGCACCTAATCGCCTACTTAAAGGCTGCTGAAGTGGATCTGGTACCGCATGTGTGAGGATAGTGGTCCTCTGCCACAACATCCCCACTGGTCAGCATTGAAGCCTCACAGGCCAGTATTGAAGCCTTATAGGCCAGCATTGAAGCCTCACAGGCCAGCATTGAAGCCTCACAGGCCAGCAATTGAAGCCTCACAGGCCAGTATTGAAGCCTCATAGGTCAGCGTTGAAGCCTTATAGGCCAGCATTGAAGATTCACAGGCCAGCATTGAAGCCTCACAGGCCAGCATTGAAGCCTCACAGGCCAGCATTGAAGATTCACAGGCCAGCATTGAAGCCTCACAGGCCAGCATTGAAGCCTCACAGGCCAGCATTGAAGCCTCACAGGCCAGCATTGAAGATTCACAGGCCAGCATTGAAGCATGCCAGCAAAGAGGTGGAGCCAAGTTTCAGATCAAAGCGGACTGTTACCATCATTGAAAATTAGGTGGTGATGTGAGCTGTGAGGAGGACGCTAAGAGGCTGCAGGGTGACTTGGACAGGTTAGGTGAATGGGCAAATACATGGCAGATGCAGTATAATGTGGATAAATGTGAGGTTATCCACGTTGGGGGAAAAAATACGAAGGCAGAATATTATCTGAATGGCGGCAGATTAGGAAAAGGGGAGGTGCAACGAGACCTGGGTGTCATGGTTCATCAGCCATTGAAAGTTGGCATGCAGGTACAGCAGGCGGTGAAGAAGGCAATTGGCATGTTGGCCTTCATAGCTAGGGGATTTGAGTATAGGAGCAGGGAGGTCTTACTGCAGTTGCACAGGGCCTTGGTGAGGCATTAAATGGAATATTGTGTTCAGTTTTGGTCTCCTAATCTGAGGAAGGACGTTCTTGATATTGAGGGAGTGCAGCGAAGGTTCACCAGACTGATTCCCGGGATGGCAGGACTGACATATGAGGAGAGATTGGATCGACTGGGACTTTATTCACAGGAGTTTAGAAGGATGAGAGGGGATCTCATAGAAACAGAGAAAATTCTGACGGGACTGGACAGGTTAGATGCAGGAAGAATGTTCCCGATGTTGGGGAAGTCCAGAACCAGGGGACACAGTCTAAGGATAAGGGGTAAGCCATTTAGGACTGAGATGAGGAGAAACTTCTTCACTCAGAGAGTTGTTGATGCCAGTTCATTGGATATATTCAAGAGGGAGTTAGATATGGCCCTTACGGCTAAAGGGATCAAGAGGTATGGAGAGAAAGCAAGAAAGGGGTACTGAGGGAATGATCAGCCATGATCTTATTGAATGGTGGTGCAGGCTTGAAGGGCCGAATGGCCTTCTCCTGCACCTATTTTCTATGTATCTATGTTTCTATGTCCCAGCCCTATGCTGAATGGCGTCCTTCTAACAAATGCAACAACTTTGTCCCTCTACTGATCTAGACCTTAAAAAGAGTTTTCCCAGATCATTGTCAGATATATATGCCAGGGTCTGCAGAAAGGGTTGGTGGCATTTTGTCAGTTGTCGCCAATCAGGGTGCATTCTCTGTCATCCAACCTGGCATTCCTACTTGCAAGGAGTGCCACTGAAATCAAGACGTGCTATGATTGGGGTGTTTGCAAGGAATTATGCAGTTAGTATGCAGGTACAGCAACTAATCAGGAAGGCAAATGGAATCTTGGCCTTTCTTGCAAGGGGGATAGAGTATAAAAGTAGCAAAGTCCTGCTACAACTGTACAGGGTATTGGTAAGACCATACCAAGAGTACTGCGTACAGTTTTGGTCTCCGTATTTAAGGAAGGATATATTTTCATTGGAGGCAGTTTAGAGGAGGTTTACTAGGTTGATTCCTGAGATGAAGGGGTTGACTTATGAAGAAAGGTTGAGCAGGTTGGGCCCATTCTCACTGGAATATATAAGATAATGAAGAGGCTCTACAAGGTAGATGCAGAGTGGATGTTTCCACACATGGGGGGATCTAGAATTAGGGGGCATAGTCTCAGAATAAGGGACTGCCCATTTAAAACTGAGAAGAAGAGGAATTTCTTCCCTCAGAGGGTTGTAAATCTATGGAACTCTTTGCCCCAGAGAGCTGTGGAGGCTGGTCATTGAATATATTTCAGGCGAATATAGACAGATTTTTGAGCAATAAGGGAATAAAGGGTTATGGGGAGCGGGCAGGGAAGTGGAGCTGAATCCATGATCGGATCAGCCATGATCTTATTGAATGGCAGAGCAGGCTCGAGTGGCCAAATGGCCTACTCCTGCTCCTATTTCTTATGTTCTTATTCAACATTACTGCTAGTCATGCATTTACATCGGCTTAGTCATGCTATGTGCAGATTTAGTGGTGCCACTGTGTCTGCTAGCCTTTCTTCCTTTGGGAAGAGATACCTCTGCAGGCACTAATCATCTGCTGGTAAGGTTTATTCACCTCTATTTGCAGATGCATCTGTACAGGTACCGGCGATTGGGGACAGACAGCTTTCCTGCAATCTGAACTACCTGTTGGTTCAGCAGATCGGCGGATTCCTATCGGGAAACCCATTGGTGTCAGTAATAGTCCTGGTGGCAAAAAATAAATAATTTACAATTGGTACAACTGTTCAAGAGAAATTAAGTACCAGTAGAAAAATACACAGTAATACAGTTCAGAAATGGCTGAAATACACTTAATGTTACGAGATCGTCCGTTTACTTACTGCCACGAAGCAACACCAAACACTCATATCACATGGGCATTATTTCCATCTGATGCCTGGATGCTGAAACAGCAGGGAGTGTCATACAGCATGGGCATCGACCAAATGAATATTAAAAAAAAAACACCTGCCTGCTTGATTTCATTGCTGCTGATCTCAATCACTGCAAACACTATGGGGTGCAGAAGTAAGAGGAGCTGTGTGGGATGGAACCCCTGCCCACATTGTTCATTATCAGCTGCCTGATTCAATGCTGCAACTATTGTGTTCCTAACACAGATGAGACTGCACACAGGGAGGTTAAGTTAACAGTGACCTCAGTCTTTAATAAGACACTCCAGAGTGAGGAACAGGCCTTAGGGGCCGGCTTATATACAGTGCTCCCAAGGAATGCTGGGATCCCTTGGGACTTCAGGGGATGAGCTCCCTGGTGGCGGAACATGGGAGTGCATGCTTTACAGATACACAACATCACTCCCCGCACAAAGTCAAAGTGAAAACTATTTACAAGGTGAGGCGGTCGGGAGCCTTTCTTTCCCTGGTGGACTGCCTCGGTACAAATGTTTATTCTGGTGTGTTGGCTGTGCCCTTGCTGGGCTGGCGTGTTGTTGGACCTGCAGCGCTGCTGGGTGAGCCTGGCCTTGCTGGGCTGTTGGGCGTGATGGGTTCGATTTCCTGGTCCGGCGTGGTGTCGTTGTTCTTTTGGGTGTGTGTTGTGGGCTCGAAAAAGGTGGTGTCTGCTGTGGGTTGTTCAGGGCAGTCTGTGAACCGCAGCCTCGTTTGGTCCAGGTGCTTTCTGCAAATTTGTACATTGTCTAGTTTGACTACAAACACCCTATTTCCTTCTTTAGCTATCACTGTGCCCGCGATCCACTTGGGACCATGTCCATAGTTTAGCACATACACAAGGTCATTCAGATCAATTTCCCGTGACACAGTGGCGTGACCATCGTTTACATTTTGTTGCTGCTGCCTGCTCTCTACTTGATCATGCAGATTGCGGTGAACCAGCGAGAGTCTGGTTTTAAGTGTCCTTTTCATGAGTAGCTCAGCCGGGGGCACCCCTGTGAGTGAGTGGGGTCTTGTGCGGTAGCTGAGCAGTACTCGGGACAGGCGGTTTGGAGTGAGCCTTCTGTGACTCGTTTAAGGCTCTGTTTGATGGTTTGTACTGCCCACTCTGCCTGCCCATTGGAGGCTGGTTTAAATGGGGCAGAGGTGACATGTTTGATCCCATTGCGGGTCATGAATTCTTTAAATTCGGCACTGGTGAAACATGGCCCGTTGTCACTGACCAGTATATCAGGCAGGCCGTGGGTGGCAAACATGGCCCTCAGGCTTTCAATGGTGGCGGTGGCGGTGCTTCCCGATGTTATTTCACATTCAATTAATTTTGAAAAAGCATCCACCACCACCAGGAACATTGTACCGAGAAACGGGCCCACATAGTCGACATGGATCCTCAACCATGGTCTGGCGGGCCAGGACCACAAACTTAGTGCTGCCTCTCTGGGCGCGTTGCTCAACTGAGCACATACGCTGCATTGCCGTACACAGGACTCTGAGTCAGAATCGATACCGGGCCACCACACGTGGGATCTGGCTATTGCTTTCATCATAACTATACCCGGGTGTGTGCTGTGGAGATCCGAGATGAAAGTCTCCCTGCCCCTTTTGGGTAGCACTACACGTTTACCCCACAACTGGCAGCCTGCCTGAATGGACAGCTCATCCTTTCGTCACTGGAATGGCTTGATTGGCTCTTGCATTTCAACGGGGATGCTGGCCCAGCTCCATGCAGTAAACAGTTTTTTACTAGGGACAGCAGAGGATATTGGCTGGTCCATGTCCTAATCTGGCGGGCTGTGACAGGTGATTTATCATTTTCAAATGCTTCCATGACCAACAAGTCTGCGGGCTGCGCCACCATCAACAAGTTTGCAGGCTGCACCATTTCCACCCCCGTGGTGGGCAATGGTAGCTGACTGAGAGCACCCGCACAGTTCTCGGTGCCTGGACTGTGGCGGATGGTATAGCTTTACGCAGATAGCATGAGTGCCCACCTTTGTATGCGGGCTGAGGCATTAGTATTTATCCCCTTGTTTTTAGCGAACAGGGATGTGAGGGGCTTGTGATCAGTTTTCAGCTCAAATTTGAGGCCAAACAGATACTGATGCATTTTCTTCACCCCGAACACAAACGCTAATGCCTCTTTCTCAATCATGCTGTCGGCCCTCTCGGCCTTCGACAAGCTCCTGGAAGCATAGGCGGCAGGTTGCAACTTCTCGGCAACGTTAGCTTGTTGTAAT
The DNA here is from genome assembly GCF_044704955.1 of Pristiophorus japonicus. Classification (NCBI taxonomy): domain Eukaryota; kingdom Metazoa; phylum Chordata; class Chondrichthyes; family Pristiophoridae; genus Pristiophorus; species Pristiophorus japonicus. The sequence goes on from NC_091983.1 coordinate 134,246,316, forward strand.
ACACACCCGACTCCGTACGATGACGCGTCACTTGCTAGCACGAGTCTTTTACATGGGTTATACAATACAAGCAACTTGTTGGAGCATAAAATGTTTCTGGCTTTCTCAAAAGCAATTACTTATTTTTTTCCCCATATCCAGTTCTCACCTTTGTGCAATAACACATGTAGGGGCTCTAAGAGAGTGTTTAACCCGATAGGAAGTTAACAAAATAGTTGAGGAGTCCCAGGAACGACCGCAGCTCCGTGGCATTCTGTGGCCTGGGCGCGTTCCTGATAGCCTCTGACTTAGCGTCTGTGGGATGAATGCCGTCCGCCGCGATCTTTCTCCCCAAAAACTCCACTTCTGTTGACATGAAGACGCATTTCAACCTCGTCAGCCGCAGCCCTACGTGATCCAGTCGCTGGAGGACCTCCTCCAGGTTTTGTAGGTGCTCGGCGATGTCCTGACCCGTGACCAATATGTCGTCCTGAAAGACCACCGTGTGTGGTACCGACTTGAGTAGGCTCTCCATGTTTCTCTGGAAGATCGCTACAGCCGACCAAATTCCAAATGGGCATCTGTTGTAGATGAACAGTCCCTTGTACGTGTTGATGCAGGTGAGGCCCTTCGAAGACTCCTCCAGCTCCTGTGTCATGTAGGCCAAAGTCAGGTCGAGCTTGGAGAATGTCTTGCCTCCTGCTAGCGTCGCAAATAGGTCGCCTGCCTTCGGTAGCAGGTATTGGTCCTGTCGCGAGAAATGATTAATAGTTACTTTATAATCGCCGTAAATCCTGACCGTGCCATCACTTTTGAGTACTGGAACAATCGAGTTGGCCCACTCGCTGAATTCCACTGGGGAGATGATGCCCTCGCATTGCAGCCTGTCCAGCTCGATTTGCACTCTCTCCCTCATCATGTGAGGTACCGCTCGCGCCTTGTGGTGAATGGGTCGTGCCTCTGGGACCAAGTGGATCCGCACCTTCGCCCCGGAAAAGTTCCAATGCCTGGCTCAAAAAGCGAAGGAAATTTGTTAAGAACCTGGGTACATGAGGCCTCATTGACATGTGATAGCGCTCGGATCTCATCCCAGTTCCAGCAGATTTTGCCCAGCCAGCTCCTTCCAAGCAGTGTGGGGCCATCGCCCGGGACAATCCAGAGTGACAGTTCGTGCACCGTGCCCTCGTAGGTGACCTTGACCATGGCGCTGCCCAGGACAGTGATAAGCTCTTTGGTGTACATTCTCAGTTTCATGTGGATGGGGCTCAGGGCTGGTCTGAATGCCTTGTTGCACCACAGTCTCTCAAACATCTTTTTACTCATGATGGATTGGCTAGCGCCAGTGTCCAGTTCTATGGCTACGGGTAAGCCATTCAATTTTATGTTTAGCATTGTAGGTGGACATTTCGTCGAAAATGTGTGCACCCCATGTACTTCAGCATTTGCCTCCTCTCTCTGAGGCTCGAAATTGCTTTGATCCACCATGGACCGCTCTTCCTCTGCCACGTGGTGGTTAGCAGGTTTTGCAGGGCTTGCAGCTCATCTGCAAGCTCGTTGGAGGTGCCCCGTTGTTCCACAGCTCTTACAAACATACCCTTTGAAGCAGCATGAATAGGCTGAATGGAAGTCTCCACAATGCCAACAAGGTGTGAATTGCCTTGCATTCATCCTTTGTTGGGGACTCTGAGTCATCTGGGTCACCTGCGGCCCAGATGACGGCAGTTGCAGACTCGTGGGTTCTGCCCTGTACATTTCTGCTCGCAAACACAGTTCCAGTTAATTTATGAACATTGCTAGCACTTGTGTGCTGAGAGATGTGTTTGGTGTTATCACTGGTGGACATAAACGCCTGTGCTATCGCAATGGCCTTACTGAGGGTCGGTATCTCTACAGTCAAAAGTTTTCGTAGGATGGTCTCGTGGCCAATGCCCAGTACAAAAAAGTCTCTGAGCATTTGCTCCAGGTAGCCATCAAACTCACATTGTCCTGCAAGTCGCCTTAGGTCGGCGATGTAGCTCGCCACTTCCTGACCTTCAGATCGTTGGCACGTGTAGAACCGATACCTCGCCATCAGCATGATCCCCCTCGGGTTAAGATGCTCCCGAACCAGTGTACACAGCTCCTCATATGACTTATCTGTGAGTTTCACCAGAGCCAGAAGATTCTTCATGAGGCTGTAGGTCTGTGCCCCGCAGACTGTGAAGAGGACCGCTCTCCTTTAAGGCAGCGCTTCCTTCTCCGTCCAGCTCGTTGGTACAAAGTACTGGTCTAGCCGTTCGACATAGGCTTCCCAGTCCTCACCCTCCGAGAACCTCTCCAGGATGCCCACAGTTTGCTGCATCTTTGCGTTGGATTCATATACTCGTCGCCAGTTATTGTGTTCCTAACACAGATGAGGCTGCACACAGGGAGGTTAAAGTAACAGTGACCTCAGTCTTTATTAAGACACTCCAGAGTGAAGAACAGGCCTTAAGGGCCGGCTTATATACAATGCTCCCAAGGGATGCTGGGATCCTTTGGGACTTCAGGGGATGAGCTCCCTGGTGGCGGAACATGGGAGTGCATGCTTTACAGATACACAACATCAACAATGGGTGGGCAGTCGTGGAAAATTCAGGCCACAAAGAAAGAATTGAATAGATGTCATAACGTATATAGTAGAGCTATTATTCCGAGTACTGCCCCCAAAGTATCTCACCTGGCAGCCAGGCTTGTCAGGAAACTGTGAACTTGCTGCCTGTGATTTCCCGATAAGCCCGGCCGAAAGTTGAGGCTCCCACCTGGCAGCACGCACTCAGAAAATTGGCTTGAGTATGTCATATTTTCTCTGACATCTTATGAATTACATAGAATTATGTAGAATTTGCAGCTCAGAAATGGGCCATTCGGACCAACTGGTCTACGCTAGTGTTTATGCTCAATATGGGCCTTCTCCCACCCTACTTTATCTAACTATCTGCATATCCTTCTATTCCTTTCTCCCTCTTGTATTTATCTAACTTCCCCTTAACTGCATCAATGCTATTCACCTCAACTACTCCATGTGGTAGCGTGCAATTTTCCAACCACTCTCTGGGTAAAGAAGTTTGTCTTGAATACTTTATTGGATATATTAGTGACTACTTTATATTTATGGACCCTAGTATTGGACACCCCTACAAGCAGAAACATCTTCTTTGTGTTAAGAAGTTATTTTAGATGCAGGATGTGTGAAACTATAGGTGCAGATACGGTATAACATTAATCAGGCCCAGAGTGGCCTCCTGGACTCATTTTGGTTGCCTAAAGAGCTCAGAGAGGAATTTTTTGCTTTTTTTTCTTCTTAATTTTTTTTCCTCTCTCAGGAGATTGCATGGTTTTCGGGTGGGATGGGAAGTCTCTATTGTGATGCACAGGCCATCACAGTTGTGTGGGACAGGCTGGATGGACCAGTGGGTCTCTTCCTGTCCAGCTTTGTCACATATTTGTATCTAAATAAACAGAAAATGTAGGAAACACACAGCAAGTCAGTCAGCATCTGTGAAGCCAACGTTTCAGGCCAGGCCTTCCTCACGATAGAAAAATGAAAGATAATGCAAGCATTTTAATAGAATCAGAAGAAAACAAGGGAGTGGGAAAACATAGACAAGCAAACATACTCCACACACACAGAGGAAGTACCGCTTGAGCGATCTGTAACCTGCTGAAAAGAAAAGCAGGAGGGGGTTATATATTGGTGTGTAATAAAATAAACCAGCACATCAGGGAGTGTGGTTAGCTGTGAAGAAATCTGTAAGTGACTTCAGGAGAACAAAGATGTTAGCAGATAGGGCAGAAATTGCTTGACTGCCTGCAGTGACTACTTAACGTGAAAAATTTGATGTGATACATTTTGTGAGAAAGAATAAAGAGGATATGAACATTAAAAGGTAATTTCACAAAACCTTTTTTTAAAAAATAACCTTGATTTTATAAATAGGGATATAGGGCGAGATTTTACACTTTTGTGAAGATCGCCCAACAATGGTCAGTATTTCTGGCGTGGGTGGTAAAAATGGGTTTTCAGATCTCCGGCTTGTCACTCATTCTCAAAACCCCGAGTTTCCATTTTTGAAATTGGGCGTTACCGCGAGCGATATGAAATGGGCAATAGCATTAAATCTCTCTGACCTTCTACCGTAAAGTGTCGCTGTCCTTAGCAATGGCATGGCAATGCTCGATTCCCATAATTCAGGAGGTCAAGCGTCATCATGACATGCGCAGAAGAGGAGACAGAGAGAGGGAGCTGAGAGGGACTGAAGACGTGTGTGGGTGTGGTGTGGCTGCTTTGGGAGGAAGGAGGGAGAGTTTAGAGCTTTAGAGCAAATAGGGAAACAAAAATGAGTTGTTACCAGCCAGATATTTGCCCGAATTTAAACTATAATGGAGGGAGAGGAGGAGGTGTCACAGCATCTGTCGGTTATGTGTTATATCAGTCTCTGTGACAGTACCTAGTAATGATATCACACAATGATCTCATGACATGTCATCCTGTCACCTTTTACAGAAGAAGCGATCGACGATGAGGTCCGTGTGGGGCGAATGGATGGCGAGCCACCAGTCATCAGCGACATCACTGACATGGAGGAGCGGGTGCTCATACTTGTGGGGAAGCACCCCCGGATAGCCACGCAAGCACCTGCAGACCCTGAAGTGATGCGACATGAGTAAAGCTTACACCATTGTGTGATGTCAAATCAATAGATGCCACACCAACTCATATCCGAACAATAATATATGATAGATGATTTATAAAATTGTCCTATAAGTAATGCTGGCCTAATGAAAATCATTGCAATGCAGAATGTGTTGATGGTCATGAAATGTGATGTCTGTGATAATTTTGATAGCGGTGGTGCTTTTGTCGTGCATATGCTGTGTGTAGCGCTGGAATCATCTTGTGACCCTAGCACCCCCTTCTCCTCTAATAACCTCATTTATGTTTTTTCATCTCAGCCAGCAGCGTGGGCCAGGAAAGACCACAGAGGCCAGAAGATGGGGGTGTGGGGCCGGACATCTGGTGCTGAGGAGGTCCCATTCTCGCCCATCAATCCGCTGGGCCTGTTCTCTACGGATCAGAGCACGGACTTCGAGGAACCTGCATCGCCACGCTCCAGAAGCCATTCCATCTCAAGGCCATCTAGTGCTCCTCTGGTCATTCCCACCTCCACTCTGGATGTACCGGCCCCAAGAACCTCACCACAGGACACCCCATTTTTCCCCAGGATGGCGCCGACCACACGGAAGTTTCGTGGACGCGGCAGGTCTGTTCCACGAGCGCCACATGAGAGCGGAGAGATGGTACAGTTGTCCAGGAGGACTGTAGACATTGGTGATCAACTTATCGAAGCACAGCTGGCCACCATGACTGAATACGTTCCGCGGATAGCGGAGGTCCTGGAGGCTATAGCCAGGAACACTGCTGGCACAGGCCTCCCAGTGGTCCCGGAGCACAGCACTTCACCTCAGGTTCCGCGCCACCACTGCAAATGACAGATGAGAGTCAGGACCAAGATCCTGCTTCTGGATCAGAGAATGTTCCCCTCTCGGCAACTGCCCGCTCCCATACCCGTCAAACCACCGCCTCTGCCTTTATCCCCCCCCCAATGAGGCACCGCCTGACGAGCTCCTCGGCCAGGAAGCGTGGAGCGAGGAGGGGAAGGGGTAGAGGTGGGGAGAAGAAGGAGAGTGGGGAAGGAAAGTGAGGTGCATGTGCACAGGTGATGGCTGTGTTATATCTCCATCTGGGTATATGTAATTTGTTGTAATGTATGGGGGGAGGCGGCCACCCTCCTGCTTCGCATTTGTATTCTGTGTTGCTGGACATGTTGACCATTTGATTGATGTCAATCGTTGAAAAAGTGGGGTGTGGATGGTGCTGGGGTGTTTTTGGTTGTGATGATTATGATTTCAGACCAATGTTGGTATAAAAGATTTTTTATTCAACATAACCTTGTTGCGCATTGTCTCAGATAGCTGGACCGTTACACACTGGTGATTCCTTAACATGAAAAGGTTAAATAAAACTTAACTTCAATCAACTTAAACTTTAACTGGCACCAAGGTGATGGCCACCATTGATGTCTGAGCTGCACACACACAGCAGTGTGTCAGCGTTGTCAATCACAGCAATGTTCTTGCAGGCAAATCGTTCAATTATCAGCTCCAGACGTAAGAGTCTTGCAGCTATGTAGCCACCACGGGCCCTTTCCTGCGGTCTGGAGGGGGGTGTGGGCATGGTTGCATAGTCAGCCTGATTGTCTGGCCCTAGGTCAGCATCCAGCCCCTCGTCTTCTTCCTCTCTCTCCTGAGGTAGAGCATCAGTCCCTTCTGGCAATTCTTTTCCCCTCCTGATAGCCAGGTTGTGCAGCATGGAGCACACGACCATGAATTTAGCTACTTGATCAGGGTTGTATTGTAGCTCCCCTCCTGAGTGATCTGGGCATCTAAAGCACTACTTAAGTACAGTTATTGTTTTCTGGACCACATTGTGTGTATCTCTGTGGCTCTGGTTGTATCGCTTCTCGGCCTCGGTGTGGGTCTCACGCAAGGGGATCATCAGCAAGGCCATATCGGTTGTCACCAAGCATCCAGCATTGTCCTTGTGGCTGACTCTTAAACATGTCAGAGACAGCGCTCTCATGCAGGATGTGAGCCTCAGCAAAGGTGCTCGGACATTTAGCATTCACTGCCATTATGATCTGGTTATGGTCGACAACTAGTTGGACTTTCAGGGAGTGAAATCCTTTTCTGTTACGAAAAAGCTCTGGGTCCTGAGAAGGTGCCCGCATGGCGATGTGAGTGCACTGTATTGCTCCCTGCACCCTGGGGAACATGGCAATGTGGTAGAATGCTCCAGCCCGGTCAGCCTGAGCCTCCGTGGTAATGGGGAAGCTGATAAAGCCCATCCTACACGCGTACAGGGCCTCCATGACTTGTCCAATGCAGCAATGGGTGGCATGGTGAGATAGAGGGGAAATCTCCACCGTGGAGGCCCGAAAGGAACTGGATGCAAAGAAAAACAGTGCCGCAGTGACCTTGACCTCGACCGACATTGATGTCCTGATGGCAGGCTGTATAGGTGGCCTGATGAGCTCGCATATTTCATTTCTCACCACCTTGTGGAAGCGCAGTCTCCTAAGGCAGGTGTGCTTGGACACGTCGAGGTAAGACCTAGTAAGTGTGGGGTGTGTATCGTTGCGTTCCTAACACAGATGAGGCTGCACACAGGGAGGTTAAAGTAACAGTGACTTCAGTCTTTTTCAGACACTCCAGAGTGAGTAACAGGCCTTAGGGGTCAGCTTATATATAGTGCTCCCAAGGGATGCTGGGATCCCTTGGGACTTCAGGGGATGCGCTCCCTGGTGGCAGAACATGGGAGTGCATGCTTTACAGACACACAACATGTATGGTCTGGACCTCCTCCTCATTCTGGCATGTCTTAAATTGGGCACATAATGATGTGCATCACACATTGAGCCATTTGCACTCTGCAGCATCTGCGTATTAATTGATGCAGGCTGAGAAATGGCTGGTCCCATTGCAATGAAAGCATAATAGCGATTGATCAGAAGCAATAATTTCCTCACTAAAATACACCTATAGTAAACCCCCAATAGTCCAGAGTCTGGAAATTTGTCTGTTGAGATGGTCACTTCACCTGAGAAGAACTCCAGAGTCAATCCAAACTCCCCCAAAAGTTGAAGCAGCCTTTTGAATGAAGTGATCTGCGATTTTAAAAATGGCGCCCACACCACTGTGATTCGTTCAGAACAGTTCCACTTTATCTGGGCGGTGTTTTGGGCGAGTGATATTGTGGGCAAGATGTGTGCGAGGTGGTGAAAGTGTCGCTGGGCGATCTCCTGGGCGTTAGTTTCGGCAAATGTGCTCTTAACACCAAAAAAAAGTGGGCGGTTGGTATTATTGAATCTCAGCGTTAATTATGTGCGGAAAGTAACGCAGGGCGATATTATGGGCATTGGTTTCACCCATTCTGATGATCCCACCCCAAAAAAGTGGGCGGGCGGTATTATTTTTTCCCGGCGTTACGCAAATGAGGAAACTAACGCTTGCCGATAAGTGTCCGAAAAATGGGTGTCAGTTTCCATTTTGTGACTAAATGGGCAATATCTGGGCATTATATGCCATTTCAGTGGTAAAATGGATGATAAGTGGGTATTATGCATGCAAAATAACTGTAAAATCTACCCCATGGAATATAAAATCAAAGAAGTATTGCTTAACCTATACAAATTATTTGTTAGATCACAGATAGAATATGAGCATGATTTTAAAGGCCTCCTAGGTGGAAATGGGCATTAGTGCCCTGAAAATGGTGAGCAATGACCTACTGCCCCATTGCCCCCATTGCTATTGGTGCCCCCCAACAAAGGCCTGCTGCTAGGTGGCCAGAGAGGGCCCAAGGGTTGCCAACCCTCCAGGATTGGCCCAGAGTACCAGGGTTTAAAGACTAATCTCCCAACAAACCAGGAGAAAAATCATAGAGGCATTAAAAAAAATAGAGTTTTGAACATTTTGGTTTATTAGTTATAAAAATATTGGACATGGGAAAAAAGGCTGTTTGACTGACAGTCAGGAATCATCCAAGCTGGTAATGAGGAGTCTGTTCACTGTCCAATTGGCATGGGAAGGCGGTGCACCGTGGGTATGGGCATGTTGGCGACCAATGGCAGGAATGTGGGGGCAGAACGGTTGGAGGCAAGAGGTCATATAATGAAACCACCAGGAATATGTCCAACCAGACAATAGCTGGCAACCTTACTGACCCCCTAAGTCAGGTAGTAGGCCCAGTTAAAATGCAAATCAGGGTCCAATGAAGTACTTAGGACCACGATTGGTCTTTACGGACTGAGCTGGGTGGAGCCTGTGTTATATACCCTCTGACCAGTATCAGCTCGCAACCCAGCTGATGCAGATCCCAAAGGTAAGTTCCTCTTTATTTTTGTGGGGCCGGGAGGGGCAAAACCAGTTTGGTCCATTGCCCCTCCAGCACCAACCGCACCCCCCTGCCCTCCCTCCCACACTCCCTCTCCCCCCTACCCATCAGACATCAGAACATGGACCTACCTACTTCCAGTAGCTGGCCAAGCCTGCTAATATTGCGGTGGCCTGGAGCCGGTGGGCTGCCATAGGGGGCTCGATCTCCAGCTACAACCTTCCACCTTGATGCTAATGAGGATCGCCACTCAAACTGGACCAGGCTTCCTGTTCAGGGGGAAATCCACCCCATTATGTCCAGATTTGGACACCTTACTTTAGAAGGATATCATAGCTGTGACAAGGGTGCAGAATAGATTCACTAAATTGAATCCAAATATTCGGCTTTACTTGTGCAGAGAGATCAGAGAAATGGGGGCTCTTTTCATTAGAACGTAGCCTAAGAGAATAGAAGTGTTCAAAATTATGAGGGGGTTTTGATAAATGATGAAAAACTATTCCCACTGGTTAGTGGGACAATAACTAAATTAATAAATTTATGATCATCCGCAAAAGAATAAAGGGAGAAGTTAGATTTCTTTTTAAGCAGGTTATTAGGACATGAGGTGCCCTACCAGAAACAGTGGTTGAAGCAAGACCCATAATAGCTTTTAAAAGGGAAGCAGATAAATCTTTCAAAGGGAACGGGATAAGGCAGAGGAACTGGACTAACTGGACAGCACTTTCAGAATCAGCACAGATACAATAGGCTGAATGGCCTCCTTCTGTGCTGTCAGGATTCTAAAAAACAGCATTTTTGAGAATACACATGTAAAAATAAAAATGTATTCTCAGTTCGAGCACATTTTATGTACTTCATTTTAACATTATTATATGTCAGTGACAGTTTGTTCCATATTAGGAATGAGCACTACATAGGCTGTAAAATGTTAAAACCTACATTACATAGTGTAGTATATGCAAGCATTCTAATAACGACTCCACAAGGTAAGGGTATAGTACTTGAACTGTACAGACTGTAGTCCTTTATTGCAGCTCCTAGAGTGAGCTCCCTTTTATACTTGGTTACCTGCAGTGTACAGGTGACCCTTAGGTCTCCAGCAGCAGCACCCTCTGGTGGTACAGGTATGGTGTATACAATGGTCTAGCGTTACAGTACATACATTAACATGCATACATAACAACACTCCCCCCTAAGCCTTTCCCAAGTTCTTATTGACATGACATGGAGAAGTGATCAGTAGTGGATGGTGGGGGGTTGTGGTGAGGGTTGTGTGGGTGCTGGGTATGATCCATGTGTTCGTGGCTGCACACATCCATTTCCGCGCCGCCCCCCCCCATACATAGACCATGTGGGTATGTCACTGTAGGAGGATTCCGTAGTGGTGGTGCAAGTACATGTTGTTATGGGTAAGATACATACACTGTTGAATGGGTAGGTGGTGGCGTTTAGTGGTGGGCAGGACCACAGGATGGTGTGGCCTCCTTGTCCTCCATTGGTGGTGGAAGACTGGTCATCCCAGGTCCCGCCGGGAAAGCTGGAGGGTACTGGCCTCTTGATCCCGGTGCTGGCCCTGGTGGCCAGGGTGGGTAGGGCCGATCTGTGGCAGGTTGCCAGAGGTGGTGGCTGTGCTGTCCATTGACTGCTGTCCCTGCAATGGGTGTGTCGGAACTGTTCCTGGGGCATCCCATTGGTCCCGGAAGCACAGGCAACATGATCGGGTAGCCCGCTGGACCTGGGTTTGTCGGCGTGCATGTAGAACCCGTTATCATTAGCATTCATGATACATTGGCTCCGATCGCAACCAGCCGACTCGACATTGTCATATTTCTTTACACTTTCACATTTGTCACTTACAACACTTTCTTGTGTGCTATCAGTATCTCTATACAAGGTTACATTTGGATACCTGTCTTTGTTAGTTACATTTGTCACGTTACCATTACTGGCAACACTGTTCAACAATACAAACTTGTCACTTACATCACTTTTTAAAGTATTTGTTACATTTCTCCCATTAGCATTGCCGGCATCACCATTCAACAGTACATTTATATACCTGCATTCATTAATGACACTTTTATCCTTAATATCACCGGCATCGTTGTGCCAAGAGTGGAACTGTCCCTTCAATTGTTTTGGGTTGCCGGTCTCCTTTCAGAGGACCTTGCAATCTTTACCCCAATCCGGTTTGCTGCTCGGTAACACGTGTTGCTCCCTCAACACTGCCCCTCGTGGTCTGGTCGCAGCCATCTTGATTTCAGGCGCTTCGCCTCGTGGTGCAGGCACCATCTTCTTTCTCTCCACGAGGTAGGCTACGGTGATCCTTTTCTCCCCAGGTTCTGCCACGGACGCTGGGAAGCTACCTTCTGCATCGATCTTCTTCCCTCAGAGTCCTGCCACTGGAGCCCGGAAGATGAGGTCTGGTTGTTCGGGTTGGATCATCTCGCCGCTGAGTTGTACAGTCTGTGTCATCGCCATGCAGTCAAGTCGGACGGTAGGATTTTCAGGTGCTGCGATGGATCCAAGTTTGGGGCCACATAGGATATCGATCACCGGGGCCCGGAGGCCTTCGTCGCTCTGACAGACTTGGACTTGCTTCATCCATGTTCTTCCCAGCAGTGTTGGATCATCACCGGCAATGATCCACAAGCGATCATGGGACACCTGGATCTCCACGCTGCCAATGAATGGGATGGTGCCTTTTGAGTAGGTGAGCAGCTTTGCCTGGATTGGGAACATTTTGGGTCGTTCGGCGGGATTGTCCCAGAGTTTCTCAAAGGCCGTCTGATTCATCAATGATTGGCTCATCCCTGTGTTGATCTCCATCGGGACTGGAACCACATTGATTTCTACTTGCATTTTCCACAGGGAACTCTCGCGGAGCAGGTGTATATTCCGTACTCCTCTTCCAGGGGCTGAGCCACTTCGTCTTCATCAGCGCTGGAGCCCAGGTGATCGACCAACTCTTCAGTGACTCGGTGAGTAAAACTTCTTCTACACGTTCACTGAAAGTGACTTTTAGTGTTGCAGCCTTTGCAGGTATAGTCTTTGTATCTGCACTGGTGGGCCCTGTGGTTTCCTCCACAGCGCCAGCACGGGGCTAGCTGGTTGGCCCCATGTGGCGGACTCAGGGTTGCAGGACTCGGGGCAGCAGTCTTGCCTCTGAAAGTCGGCATTCTGTTCACTGTACTCGTCGGGTTAGAATGCTGGGTGTGAGTCATCATCCTTTTGGAGTCGCAGACCAAATCATGAATGCCTGGCTCACTTTGATTGCCTTCTGCAGGGTGACCATAGTGTTCGCAGAGAGCAGTTTATGGAGGAGGCCCTCGTGGCCGATTCCAATAACGAAGATGTCCCTTAGTGCTTCAGTGAGGTGGTTGCCAAAATCACAAGGTGCAGCCAATCTTCTCAGATCTGCAGCCTATTTAGCAATTTCTTGGCCTTCGGGCCGCTGGTGGGTGCAGAACCGGTGTCTGGCTGTGAGGATGCTCTCTTTGAGTTGTTCTTGTATTAAATTTATGAGCTCTGAATAGGTCTTGGTTGTCATCTTCTCTGGGACTAGCAGATCCCTGACGAGGCCGTGGACATTGGGCCCACAACTGCTGAGCAGGATGGCTCTGCGCTTGTCCGCCAGCGAGGTCGATGAGCCCCAGCCAGGTCGTTCCCGATGAAAAAATGTTCTAGCCTTTCTACAAAGACATTCCAATCTTCCCCATCAGCGAATTGTTGGAAGTTGCTTAGGTTAGACATATTGAACGTGGAAATTCGTAATCTTGTTGCCAGTTGTAATATATGCAAGCACTCTAATGACGACTCCACAAGGTAAGGGTATAGTACTTGAACTGTAGTGACCTTAGTCATTTATTGCAGCTCCTAGAGTGAGGACACCAAGAGCTCCCTTTTATACTTGGTTACCTGCAGTGTACAGGTGACCTTGGGTCCCCAGCAACAGCACCCTCTGGTGGTACAGGTATAGTGTATACAGGGTGAAGGTACATTCATTGGTCTAGTGTTACAGTACATACATTAACATGCATACATAACACATAGTATGCTTAGGAATGGGCCTGTTGAGTTTTTTGTGTGATTTGTTTAAATTGAGAAACTAAGACACAGGGCCAAGATTACAATAGGAAGGCAAGACTGAGGGTAGGGAGCAAAGAGTTCCATAGTTTGAAGGTCCTCGGAAAGATTGAAGACTTCAAAACTGTGACACTTCCTCCTTCCTTTATGCTCAATGTGTTGAAATCAAGATTCAACGCAACACATTGAGCATATGGGGTAGGAGGGGGTGCACATGAGCTTGGAGTACAGAACTGTCGTGGTTATGGCATCACACTAACAACCCAAGGATCATTAGTTCAAATCAATTGTGAAACTGCATTCAATAAATTTGGTCATTTTTAATTACACAATAAAACCCAATGGTCTTCAGTGGTCTTCAGGGAAGGGAACCTACCACCTTTTCTTCGTCGAGCTCACACTACATGGTTGACTCGGAGGGTGAACTTCCAAAGAGGTTTTTCCCGCTCCTCCACCATAACCTTTGTGGGCAAGTCCCAGAAAAACGTAGTTTTCCCAGGGTTTCTGCAGCTCTTCTGCCAAAGTTACGGCGGATGAGCAGGAGAATCCTAGTGGAAATTCATTCCTTTAATGTCCTCTGAAGTGGCTTAACATTTGCAAGCTTCTCTGTTATGAAGAGGGTAACTAGGGATGGTTATAAAATGCAGTTGTGCCAATGTTGCCCACATCCCAAGAGCAAAATTAAAAACAAAATGGAGTTTAGAATGAGCGAAAGAGGGAAGTTAAAAGGTTCCCTTCCCTGAAGACCATTAAAAATGTGAGTTATGACAGGAGGTCAGGAGAATTCTCGTGGACATTCAAAACCATCATTTTTAATGCAGTCATTTTTGAGAAGTACAATATTTTATCAAAAATTTCATACAAATACCCGATTTGCAAATTAAATAGTACACATTGTAGGCTCACATGGATGTTTTAACTCCACTTATTCTCTTTTCATCATGTAAAGGCTGCTAACTTTGAGGGAAATTTTAGCCCCAAGGAGGCAAGTGCAAGGTTTAACATTTTAAAATGGGAAACCCGACCCCAACCCACCTCCAGCTCCAGTTTTAACTTTGGCAGTACATCCAAGTTTCCGGGCTCCTAAACCTCTCCCTTGGTTCTCTCCTCACCTCCCCATTAATATCAGTGATCCAACGAGAGTACAAGCAAATGTGATTGAAAACTATTTGGCAGGGACAAAGAAAATTATTTTCGGCTATATGGCTCAACAGACTGATATCTAGTTGAATGAGACAAGGCTGATGATGGCAACTCTAAACTAGTCACGAAATCAAAGAAACAAGACACAAAATCAATTCTGACACAAAATAACCAACAGCTAGAGAATAAGCATACATGAAAAAAAGTAAAAAAAGCATTCCGCATTATCCTTGCTGCTAATGTGCTGCACAAACTAAATGCTACTAAATCCTTCCAAGACTAGCTAAGATTAAAGGGGTAATTTTAACTTGACCCGCTGGGAGGGAAACCCACGGGATCAGGTGGAATGCTGGTTTTACACTTCACTCAATATTGTTGTCCATTGACTTCAGTGGTGAGTAAAATTGGACGGGATGTAAAACAAGTGCTGCACCTGATCCCGTCAGTTTCCCGATGGGCGGGTTAGATTAAAATTGCCCACGTGTCAATGTGCAACCTTATTAGGAGACACAGAAACAAAATAAAATCTGAGGGTGATTTTAACCCTACCTGCCCAACAGAAACAGAGCAGGCGGACAATTAAAGTTGACAGGGTGGCTTACCAGCCAACATCCCGCAACAATCCCGCCATCTTCTATTTTAATCTGCTCCTCGGAGCAGGCGGCAAGGTGTCTGATGCTGGCGGGATCCTACTTTCAATATGATGACATCATGAAGGCAATGGGAACAGGATCTAGGGCCAGAAGAGATGCAAATGGGTATTTTTTTTTACTTTCCTTGTGAAGTGCTCCACTGGGCCCTACAAGGAAAGTTTATGTCTCCTCTGCCCAGGCTCTCCGCTTCCCTTGAAAAACCCGCTTGCCTTGCTGTCGGCGACCATTCCTTTAGAGCTGAACATTTGCCACCTTAGCAGCAGAGGAAAATTTTCTGCCTTGTTTCTTTGACCCTTCCCAGACTTCAGGAATCCCCCTTGTGAAGTGGCTAAGTGCCAGTCTGAGTTTTGTGGTCACAACAGGGTGGGCACCTCTAATGTGCCCAGAGCGGCACAGGCCACCCACCCTAATTATGGATCTATTACAGTATCTGTGATTTGGGACAGGGCCTACACCTTAGGATACAGGTGGCCAGGACTTGCACTCCACTGCAAAAACCCTCGAATTTTGGGGCCATAATATTCCATACTAACAGAAACTGTTAGTGGCTTCACTTTCATAAATCTGAATGTTGGTCACAGCACAGAAGGAAATGTCCAAATGCATTTAATACATTTAGGTTTACTTTTGAAGAATGTCAATTTTGGTTTAGATTTTCTGCTGATAGGAGGAAAATGCCAGCAGTATAAGTTGAAAAGCTAGTCCTCTGTCAATATTAAAGACACAGACCATTTTCAAAGTAGTTTTAAAAATGTTTTTATTGGTGCTTGTCCCATAACATAGCTAGAATTACTAAACTAAACATGGAGTCGCTGAGGTGAATAGCATTGATGTATTTATGGGGAAGCTGGATAAGTACATGAGGGAGAAAGGAAGGATATTCAGATTGGGTTAGATTAAGAAGAGAGGGAGGCTTCTGCAGAGCATAAATGCTGGCATGGACCTGTTGGGCTGAATGGTCTGTTTCTGTGCTGTAAATTCCATGTAATTCTATGTAACTGAGGCCCAACAGAGGGAGATGTGGGTTCCTGTGTATTAGAAACTAATCTATTCTTTTCCAATTACATTGCTCCCCTATGTTAGCAAACAGTAACTTTGGAGCAGTGTTATTACAGGGAAGGTAAAAGTTATACAGGTATTGAATAAGATGAAAAAAATAGCATCTGCCCCAGTCTGAACTAGAAAATAAAAATATACTAGTACGAAAAGCATTTTAAATGTCAGGCAGATTATCCTCTTTAGTATATTGCCTGTAAGTATCACCTGAATGAAGTAAAACCAAATAGGGAGGATCGTCTATCCATAAATCAGTATGTCCGGTTTTCCTCGTTCCACTCCACCCCAATAATACATTTATGCCCAAACACTAAAACGGAAAATGTATTCCATTGTTTTATCCAGAACATGTAATCTTTTTTTTCCCTGACATCTGAGTTGAAACCAAGAAAATCACACCTTAACCCTGGTAGCTTAGTAGGTGTGGTGCTGCTCCATGCAAAGCAGGAGCTCCCAGGTTTGATATCGGGTCTGTGCTGTGTTATCTGGTTCTAGAGACTGCAGCCTGTCGCCTACTACAATTGGCTTCAGGACCACTGGACTAGTGAGTGAAACAGAATCAGAAGCGTTTTCTGCCGCTGATTGCTATCCAGTGAGCCCAGCATTGTGTGGGCTGACAACAATCGATGGTAAGGTTGCGCTCAGTCGTGATTATCATCCATAATCAATGAACTTGCTGATTATCACCGGGCTCACAGAGGAAGAATTGCCAAAGGTAGCAAAAGTTTACTAATGCCTGTGAAAGTGCAAGAGTCAGCACTCACAGAAGACAAGGGGAAAAAAGAAGATACAATTACATAAACAAGTCTCCCACATTCAGGGAACTCCCCCAGATACATCCACAAATTGGGGGGACAGGGGTGGAGGGGTCAGTCAGAAGGAATACCTTGTCCCCTTTCCCTTCTCCCCCCATTGAGATTTTTAACTTAACGGCCCTGGAACTGTACTCTCAGAGTGCGCCATCGTATTTCCTTTGAAATCCATCGCAAGTCTAGGATTTCTGCATGTCCAGGGGCCACGAAAAAGCAATTGCTGGCGCAGAGTTGGGCTATTTGCCCACCGACCAGCTTGTGCACGAAAGTCTTATGGTTAATGCAAGCAGGTGCAGGGCCTTCTTGCATCAGCATAAATGGATATCTAAAGCATTAACAAAACATGTTCATATCCTAAATTATGCACATACACTGTGTGAAATTAGTTTATGCAAATATTGGCCCAGATTACAGTTTTAATGATGTGTAAAATTATTATCAAAATGTTTTATTTTAAGTGAGGTTGGTGGAATAAAGGTAATTACGAATAAAATTCAATTTCTGTTAATTGTATAATTCTTACATTTCGGGATTCCACTGCATCTCATTCGGGGATTCCCTTCGTTAATGATTAAAATGGAATTCTGCTTATTGATTGGAGGACCAGGCCCATGTGATCCCAGGTATGCTTCCACACCGCATACGTCCCTGGGATCCGTGGACTATTGCGCTGCCCTCTGCCTTGAGGCCTGAGACCACAGATCTCTGCAGCCTGGCCACCTGCAGGTACTTTCGGAATTCTTTCGCTGGTCGGAAGCGTATTGCGGAGGTCCGCCTCCAATTGCAATTTCTAGCCCACCATAAATGGGGTAGAAACCCAGCAGATTCATGTTCTGCCCCAATTTGTGACTGTCTCTTAGAGCTATGTTATATTCCCAACCCTCCCCTTCTCCCACGGGGCTGAAATGTCTTGCTTGAATGTTTCCAATATGGCTTTTTTCCACAATTTTTATGAACACCATACCGAAACTAATAAAATAATGAGAATATACATTTGAAAAAGATATATAATAAGCTCCAAAGCTGTAGACGACTTCATAGTCCTCGAACTAGGCATCTGTGTTCATTATTACTGCTCAGAGTAAAAAGCTTCTTTCCCTTGGGTCTCTAATGCAGCATTTTCTCAGAGTCTTAATGCACCTGAGCTCCATTTGAACTATGAACACAGACTTAAAGGTGCTTGTAAATAATGCAAAAACAAATCAATACTAATTTGGATCATTCAAACATGTAGCTTCCAAAGAGACATTCTTAAGCACAGCCTTCAATGGAGGACTAATGTTACTTTCTAAGTTGGAAGAGTGCAACAATTACCAAGACAAATCAATAATCAATTAGGTTTAATATTACTCTTACACTATCATTTCTCATTCTACAACTTATTTTTTATCTTTACTTAAAATTGCCATTTTAACTCGTTAAGATTGATTTTTTTTCTCTCTGGCTATTTTCAAAGGAGGTGTGCATTGCTTTCTCATGTTATACTAGGGAATCTACAATTTTCTATATAATCAGATTGAAGATTCTCCTGGCCCACAATCCATTTTCTTTTTCACAGATATGTTTTCAAAAAGATTGCACAATACATATCTGAACAAGCTATTTGCAGAAATCCAAACATTTTGTACATTTGAATAAAAATGATTTGCAGGAAAATCTGATCATTAGTAATACAAATGATTAAAATGATTGTTTCTCGTTCTAAGTTCCTCATTTACAAATTTTACAATTAAATACAAAGCAAACATTTTGGATGTCCAAACTTGTGCTACATATTAGACAATGCTCACAGAATTATATTGGTTCTGATTACTTCACCAAATAATGGGCTAGTGAAGAAAATAAAAGGCAGCAATAGCATTGATTAAGGACAAACATCATTGAAACAGCATAGCCAGACTAACACGTGGACAAAAATCTCTTGTGTTTCACCTTACACCTTATATTCAACTGGGATCTCATTGTACGACGCATTGACAGAATTCATCTCCAACATTGGGGCTGTCAGGATTGCATGAACCTTCTGTACTGAAAAAAAAGCCTGAGGCTACACCTGTTTAAAACCAATCTCTGTGTGCGTATGTGTTTATTTATAATTCTGTAGTTTATATATATAAAATTAATTACTTTGCCAGTGCCATCTGAAATATCCTGTAGTCGAAATGTTTGGAAAGAAATAAAATTGTAATAAATTTGGACACAATTTTCAAATTATAGCCGAAAAAAGTGTTGGTACCGATATCAATAAAAGAATGTATATTACGTTCACCTGATGTTTCTCTAGCTGCTATTTTAGCAGAGGCAGTAACCCATTAAAAATAAACTGACTAGTGCCCGAGTTAAAGTAGCAGACAAATTAATGTCATACACATACATATATGTTAATATGCTAAATTGCCACCGTTAGTTTCTAGGGTTATAAAAACGTATCTATAATTCTATGATATCAATACCCACTGTACATTAGGGGACTGGTTTCCTGGATGCGTATTACTGATGGGAAGCTTTGCACACTGCCAAAGAATTGTGGGCAGGGCCCCCATGATATCACAAGGTGAGCTTCCCACTCATAGCACAAATTCATAAAATCAGCACGTATACACCCATTATTGAAAAGAAAATCATGCCATGTACTTTATTAATGGTTCATATATTTATTGCAATATTTCTTATTAAAACACATAAAAGGAGCAGAAGAGCTGTTATTGCAGCTGTCAAATTACACTTTAATATCTAAAATAATTTTGGTAAAGTTTCCTCATCTACTTCTATATCCACGGTTGGCAATAAACCACCAGAATATTTGCTGTATTTTATTACTATATATATTTATAAAGTCAGAAGGGAACAGTATTTTAATTGACTAAAAAATAAATTATTCTACTTTACCACTTTTCAAAAGAGATGTGTTGGTTTTAGGCTCCTTCAGACACAATAGAAATGTTTTGTGGTTTATTTAATCATCAGCACTGTATTAATCTGAATTTGATTTCAATTAGTATATAAAATATCTGAGGCAATGAAAATAAAATTCCTTCAACTTGTAAGAAACAAATTCAATATTAAAACAATATTTGTATTCTAAACAGAAAGGCATATGTGATTAATTTGAAATAGCAGGAAGGGAACATTCATTTGAAACGTTTTTTTCAAGTTTCATTGGGAGCCTGTTTCCAGATGTGAGATAGCCACTGCTGCACTGGATTGGAATTCTTTTCGCTAGTAGGAGCATTTAAATGAGATTTAAATTACAGTACATCTCATGGACAGGTGGGCTCTTCAGATAGATTCAAAGTTCTTTTCTGGCACAAATGTTAGGGAACATTACTGGATTAAAGACCGCCCATAAAACCTGGGCATTGGGCATAGGTATGCGTTGGGATCGGAGGATCTTTAAAGCGGCAGTCAACAATTTACATAAGAACATCAGAACATAAGAAATAGGAACAGGAGTAGGCCATATGGCCCCTCGAGCCTGCTCCGCCATTCAATTAGATCATGGCTGATCTGATCATGGACTCAACTCCACTTCCCCGCCCGCTCCCCATAACCCCTTATCCCCTTATCGTTTAAGAAACTGTCTATTTCTGATTTAAATTTATTCAATGTCCCAAACAGCAGTAGTGATGTTGGGGAGGGCATCAAACAGGAAATTAGGGGTGCATGCAATAAAGGTGCAGCAGTTATAATGGGTGACATTAATATGCACATAGATTGGGCTAGCCAAACTGGAAGCAATACGGTGGAGGAGGATTTCCTGGAGTGCATAAGGGATGGTTTTCTAGACCAATATGTCGAGGAACCAACTAGGGGGGAGGCCATCTTAGACTGGGTGTTGTGTAATGAGAGAGGATTAATTAGCAATCTCATTGAGCGAGGCCCCTTGGGGAAGAGTGACCATAATATGGTGGAATTCTGCATTAGGATGGAGAATGAAACAGTTAATTCAGAGACCATGGTCCAAAACTTAAAGAAGGGTAACTTTGAAGGTATGAGGCGTGAATTGGCTAGGATAGATTGGCGAATGATACTAAAGGGGTTGACTGTGGATGGGCAATGGCAGGCATTTAGAAACCGCATGGATGAACTACAACAATTGTACATTCCTGTCTGGCATAAAAATAAAAAAGGGAAGGTGGCTCAACCGTGGCTATCAAGGGAAATCAGGGATAGCATTAAAGCCAAGGAAGTGGCATACAAATTGGCCAGAAATAGCAGCGAACCGGGGACTGCGAGAAATTTAGAACTCAGCAGAGGAGGACAAAGGGTTTGATTAGGGCAGGGAAAATGGAGTACGAGAAGAAGCTTGCAGGGAACATTAAGGCGGATTGCAAAAGTTTCTATAGATATGTAAAGAGAAAAAGGTTAGTAAAGACAAACGTAGGTCCCCTGCAGTCAGAATCAGGGGAAGTCATAACGGGGAACAAAGAAATGGCAGACCAATTGAACAAGTACTTTGGTTCGGTATTCACGAAGGAGGACACAAACAACCTTCCGGATATAAAAGGGGTCAGAGGGTCTAGTAAGGAGGAGGAACTGAGGGAAATCTTTATTAGTCGGGAAATTGTGTTGGGGAAATTGATGGGATTGAAGGCCGATAAATCCCCAGGGACTGATGGACTGCATCCCAGAGTACTTAAGGAGGTGGCCTTGGAAATAGCGGATGCATTGACAGTCATTTTCCAACATTCCATTGACTCTGGATCAGTTCCTATGGAGTGTAGGGTAGCCAATGTAACCCCACTTTTTAAAAAAGGAGGGAGAGAGAAAACAGGGAATTATAGACCGGTCAGCCTGACCTCAGTAGTGGGTAAAATGATGGAATCAATTATTAAGAATGTCATAGCAGCGCATTTGGAAAGAGGTGACATGATAGGTCCAAGTCTGAATGGATTTGTGAAAGGGAAATCATGCTTGACAAATCTTCTGGAATTTTTTGAGGATGTTTCCAGTAAAGTGGACAAGAGAGAACCAGTTGATGTGGTATATTTGGACTTTCAGAAGGCTTTCGACAAGGTCCCACACAAGAGATTAATGTGCAAAGTTAAAGCACATGGGATTGGGGGTAGTGTGCTGACGTGGATTGAGAACTGGTTGTCAGACAGGAAGCAAAGAGTAGGAGTAAATGGGTACTTTTCAGAATGGCAGGCAGTGACTAGTGGGGTACCGCAAGGTTCTGTGCTGGGGCCCCAGTTGTTTACATTGTACATTAATGATTTAGATGAGGGGATTAAATGTAGTATCTCCAAATTTTCGGATGACACTAAGTTGGGTGGCAGTGTGAGCTGCAAGGAGGATGCTATAAGGCTGCAGAGTGACTTGGATAGGTTAGGTGAGTGGGCAAATGCATGGCAGATGAAGTATAATGTGGATAAATGTGAGGTTATCCACTTTGGTGGTAAAAACAGAGAGACAGACTATTATCTGAATGGTGACAGATTAGGAAAAGGGGAGGTGCAACGAGACCTGGGTGTCATGGTACATCAGTCATTGAAGGTTGGCATGCAGGTACAGCAGGCGGTTAAGAAAGCAAATGGCATGTTGGCCTTCATAGCGAGGGGATTTGAGTACAGGGGCAAGGAGGTGTTGCTACAGTTGTACAGGGCCTTGGTGAGGCCACACCTGGAGTATTGTGTACAGTTTTGGTCTCCTAACTTGAGGAAGGACATTCTTGCTATTGAGGGAGTGCAGCGAAGATTCACCAGACTGATTCCCGGGATGGTGGGACTGACCTATCAAGAAAGACTGGATCAACTGGGCTTGTATTCACTGGAGTTCAGAAGAATGAGAGGGGACCTCATAGAAACGTTTAAAATTCTGACGGGTTCAGACAGGTTAGATGCAGGAAGAATGTTCCCAATGTTGGGGAAGTCCAGAACCAGGGGTCACAGTCTAAGGATAAGGGGTAAGCCATTTAGGACCGAGATGCGGAGAAACTTCTTCACCCAGAGAGTGGTGAACCTGTGGAATTCTCTACCACAGAAAGTAGTTGAGGCCAATTCACTAAATATATTCTAAAGGGAGTTAGATGAAGTCCTTACTACTAGGGGGATCAAGGGGTATGGCGAGAAAGCAGGAAGTGGGTACTGAAGTTGCATGTTCAGCCATGAACTCATTGAATGGTGGTGCAGGCTAGAAGGGCTGAATGGCCTATTCCTGCACCTATTTTCTATGTTTCTATGTTTCTATGTCCCAGCTTCCACAGCTCTCTGAGGCAGTGAACTCCACAGATTTACAACCCTCTGAGAGAAGAAATTTCTCCTCATCTCTGTTTTAAATGGACGTCCCCTTATTCTAAGATCATGCCCTCTAGTTCTCGTCTCTCCCATCAGTAGAAACATCCTCTCTGCATCCACCTTGTCAAGCCCCCTCATAATCTTATACGTTTCGATAAGATCACCTTTCATTCTTCTGAATTCCAATGAGTAGAGGCCCTACCTACTCAACCTTTCGTCATGAGTCAACCCCCTCATCCCCGGAATCAACCTAGTGAACCTTCTCTGAACTGTCTCCAAAGCAAGTGTATTTTTTCGTAAATATGGAAACTAAAACTGCACGCAGTATTCCAGATGTGGCATCACCAATACCCTGTATAACTGTAGCAAGACTTCCCTGCTTTTATACTCCATTCCCTTTGCAATAAAGGCCAAGATACCATTGGTCTTCCTGATCACTTGCTGTACCTGCATACTAATCTTTTGTGTTTCATGCACAAGTACCCTCCAGGTCTCGCTGTACTGCGGCACTTTGCAATCTTTCTCCATTTAAATAACTTGCTCTTCGAATTTTTCTGCCAAAGTGCACGACATCACACTTTCCGACATTATACTCCATCTGCCAAATTGTTGATACTCACTTAGCCTGTCTATGTCCTTTTGCAGATTTTTTGTGTCCCCCTCACACATTGCTTTTCCTCCCATCTTTGTATCGTCAGCAAACTTGGCTATGTTATACTTCCAAGTTGTTAATATAGATTGTAAATAGTTGGGGTCCCAGCACTGATCCCTGCAGCAGCCCACTAGTTACTGGTTGCCAACCAGAGAATGAACCATTTATCCTGACTCTCTGTTCTCTGTTAGTTAGCCATTCCTCTATCCATGCTAATATATTACCCCCAACCCTGTGAACTTTTATCTTGTGCAGTAACCTTTTATGTGGCACCTTGTCAAATGCCTTGTGGAAGTCCAAATACACCACATCCACTGGTTCTCCTTTATCCACGCTGTTGGTTACATCCTCAAAGAACTCCAGAAAATTTATCAAACATGACTTCCTCTTCATAAATCCATGCTAACTCTGCCTGACCAAATTTTGAGCTTTTGAGACTTTAAGCCTTGGTTCAAACTGCATGGTATGGGTAGAGGTAATTTTGCTGCTGACTGATGCAGCCTGTGTCAATCTTGGACCAGTGGTAGCACTCTTACCTCTGAGTCACAAGGTCTTGGGTTCAAGACCCACTTCTGAGACTTGAGCACATAATCAAGGCTAACACTCTAGTGCAGTACTGAGGGAGTGCTGCACTGTTAGAAGTGTCATCTTCTGGATGAGATGTTACACTGAAGCCCCATCTGCCTTCTCGGATGACGGAAACATTCCCATGGCACTATTCAAAGAAGAGCAGGGCAGTTGTCCTGGTGACATTTATCCCTTAACCAACAAATAAAACATGATCAGCTCATTTATTTTATTGCTGTTTGTGGGACCTTGCTGTAGTTGACTGCCGCACTTCTTACAGTGACATTACAAAAGAATTTTGATGCCTTCAAAATGCTTTCAGATATCTTGAAGTCCTGAAAAGCACTCTGTAAGGAAAGTTATTTCTTTCTTTCACTAAGATAAAATTTTATTTAGCCATTGTGAGGTTGCACGTCATCAATTCTGGTCATCCTTGTACATGGATTTAACAATTATTATTTGCATTTATATAACATCTTTAATGTAGAAAATGTCCCAAGGTGCTTCACAGGTTTCAGGTGAGGTTCCCTGGCCCAGCACACCAAGTGGGCTGAATTTGTTGGAATCCGTGGCCTTATGGAGCAGGTGGGTGCCTGAAATTCACCATCATGGCCATGTTAATGGAGGGACAAACGTTGGTGGAGCCAGCGCAGTTCCAGCTGGACGCGTCCTAGCATTTATACTGGGTTACAGCCCTACATAGACTTTCGGCCCCTACCTGTTTATAATGACATTTTAAACAATCTAATTCAGAATTCAATCTTATGTGAAGAGCCCAACTGTCCATGAGACATAATGAAGGCAGGTGGTCATTAGAGAGAGGGCTCAGCATGTTGGCTTTGCTGGTTTTGAGGCACAGTTTAAAATCTATTCAGTAGTTCAGTAGGAGTAACAATAATCAAATTACAGTGAGGAAAGCATTTTTTTTGCATTTTCTTCATGTTTTTCCTTTTCTCTACTGTGCTTGACGTTAGGGGTTTCTAATTCAATTTGCTGCCTCTGTTTTTAGGTTTAATTCAAACACAAAAGTCATATTTCCATTGTTCCCAATATTTTCAGCTTTAAAATTTTTTAATTCTGTTCTTACAATCTCTTTTGTGTTTCAGCTCCTATCCTTAGCTCCCAGATCTGTTCTCTCCTTAAAAGCCTCCTTTTCCTGATTTGCATGTTTTGTTCTGACCCTCGTGATCTGTTCTGCTAAGACAGGCAAACGGATAAGTAGGTTGAGGCCTGGCTCATGCTGGAAGTATGGCAGGAGTCTGCTGGAAGGGCCAATGGTTTTCAATCCCATGTTCTGAAGTGAACAAGGAAGTGGCTCTTCAGTATAATGGTTCTGTTTGATAAAGCGTGGGCAAAAATGTTGCATATTAAATCTGAACTAAGATTCGTCTTCACTGCTTTTTCAGCCGTTCATGGGATGTGGGTGTCGCTGGCAACACCAGCATTTATTGCCGATCCGTAAGTGCCCTTGAGAAGGTGGTGATGAGCCACCTTCTTGAACTGCTGCAGTCCGTGTGGTGAAGGTACTTCTACAGTGCTATTAGGGAGGGAGTTCCAGGATTTCGACCCGGCGATGATGAAGGAACAGTGATATATTTCCAAGTCAGGATGATGTGTGACTTGGAGGGGAACTTGGAAGTAGTGGTGTTCCCATGCGCCTGCTGCCCTTGTCCTTCTAGTTGGTAGAGGTCACGGGTTTGGGAGGTGCTGTTGAAGAAGCCTTCATGAGTTGCTGCAGTGCATCTTGTAGATGGTACAGACTGCAGCCATGGTGTACCAGTGGTGAATATTTAAGATTGTGGATGGGGTGCCAATCAAGCGGGCTGCTTTGTCCTGGATGGTGTCGAACTTCTTGAATGTTGTTGGAACTGCACTCATCCAGGCAAGTGGAGTCTATTCCATCACACTCTTGACTTGTGTGTTGTAGATGGTGGAAAGGCTTTGGGGAGTCAGGAGGTGAGACACTCACCACAGAATATCCAGTCTCTGATTGCTCTTGTAGCCACAGTATTTATGTGGCTGCTCCAGTTAAGTTTCTGGTCAATGGTGACCCCCAGGATGTTGATGGTGGGGGATTTGGTGGTGGTAATTGCATTGAATGTCAAATGGCAGAAGTTAGACTCTAATTGCCTGGCACTTGTGTGATATGAATATTATTTGCGACTTATCAGCCCAAGTCTGAAAGTTGTGCTGGTCTTACTGCATACGAGCATGGACTGCTTCATTATCTGAGGAGTTGCAAATGGCATTGAACACTATGCAATCATCACTGAATATCCACACTTCTGATCTTATGATGGAGATAAGGTCATTTGATGAAGCAGCTGAAGATGGTTAGACCGAAGACACTGCCCTGAGGAACTCTGGCAGTGATGTACTGGGGCTCAGATGATTGACCATCAACAACTACAACCATCTTCCTTTGTGCCAGGTACGACTCAAGCCAGTGGAGAGTTTCCCTGATTCCCATTGACTTCAATTTTTCTAGGGCTCCTTCATGCCACACTCAGTCAAATACTGCCTTGATCTCAAGGGCAGACAATCTCACTTAACGTCTTAAATTCAGCTCCTTTTTCCATGTTTAGACCAAGGCTGTAATGAGGTCTGCAGCCGAATGGTCCTGGCGCTACCCAAACTGAAAATTGGTGAGCAAGTTATTGGTGTGTATGTGCCGCGTGATAGCACTGTCCCTGACACCTTCCATCACTTTACTGATGGTTGAGAGTCAGCTGATGGGACAGCAATTCGCTGAATTGGATTTATCCTGCTTTTTGTGGACAGTGGGCAATTTTCCACATTGTCGGCTAAATGCCAGTGTTGTAACTGTACTGGAACAGCTTGGCTAGTTCTGGAGCACAAGTCTTCAGCACAGCAGCCGGGTTGTTGTCGGGGTTATAGCCTTTGCTGTATCCAGTGCACTCAGCTGCTTCTTGATATCACGTGGAGTGAATTGCATTGGCTGAAGACTGGTTTCTGTGACCTTAGGAGGAGGCTGAGAAGTATTATTCACTTGGTACTTCTGGCTGAAGATGGTTGTCAACACTTCAGCCTTGTCTTTTGCACTCGTGTGCTGGGCTCCACCATTGAGGATGGGGATGTTCATGGGGTCTCCTCCTCCTGTTAGTTGTTTAATTGTTCACCACCATTCCCGACTAGATGAAGGAAGACTGCAGAGCTTTGATCTGATTTGTTGGTTGTGGAATTGCTTAGCTCTGTCTATAGCATGCTGTTTCCACTGTTTATCATGCATGGAGTCCAGTGTTGCAGCTTCCCCAAGTTTGCACCTCATTTTTAGGTACTCCTGATGCTGCTCCTGCAACTTACTTCTACACTCCACACTGAACCAGGGTTGGTCCCCTCGCTTGATGCTAATGGTAGAGTGAGGGATATGGTAAGTGGTAATCAGCAGGAGGGTTCCTTGCCAATGCTTGACCTGACCCATGAGACTTCATGGGGTCTGGAGTCAAAGTTGAGAACTTCCAGGGCCACTCCCTCCCGTATATCACTGTGCCACCACCTCTGGTGGGTCTATCCTGCTGGTGGTGATGGAGGAGCCTGGGATGTTAGCAGA
Source organism: Pristiophorus japonicus (assembly GCF_044704955.1). NCBI lineage: Eukaryota > Metazoa > Chordata > Chondrichthyes > Pristiophoridae > Pristiophorus > Pristiophorus japonicus. The sequence continues at coordinate 134,274,048 of NC_091983.1, forward strand.
AAGGTATGATTATATGAATATGACTACGTCTAGTCTGTGGAATTGTTCCTTTTTTAGTTAATTAACTGAATTTAAATTCCCCAACTGCCGTGGTGGGATTTGAACTCACGTCTCCAGATTATTAGTCCAGGCCTCTGGATTATTAGTCCAGTAACTTGCTATTAAGATACCGTTCACTTCATGCCAGCAATTCAGTGATACCAAGGCAGGCATAAGTGGAATGCCATTCCAAATAAATAGTCATGATTTACAATGTGAGGTTGTAAGCATCAAGACACATTGACGTAGCGTTTTTGTTACCAAACCAGCGTAAAAGATAGATGAATTTCAAGCGCAAGTTACGTACAGAGCAAATCGAGTTTAAAAACCATCCGTTGGAAGCCTACCCGAACCACAAAACTGGCCCACACCCAGATTGAACTAATCATCATTACGAGTTTCTGCTAATTGCGCTCGTTTTCGAACCTTCAAGGAAGTTCTTCAAATTAAGCTATTTTTTAGGCGCAAGGGCACCTTTAAAATGTTTTAAATGTTAAAAGAATATTTAATTTACTAAGAAACTGACTTGAGTACACCAATGAAACAACTAAATGGTTCAATATAGATTTTCAAAAGTTATTTTCAGTTATTTAAAATCAGGTTACTCACAGGTGATGGATTAGACACATTAAAATGCTTACGTTTTGTGATCAACCCATTTTTTAGCTGTAATAATAAAACAGCACCAGATTACTGCTCTTAAATACATCAGCTTTTTAAGTGCCTCATTAGTAGATAATAATGGTAGTGTTACTGCAGGTAGTGTTATTGCAGGTGCTCACCATTTGTGCACATATTCTAATGAATCCAAATTGAAGAAATGGCTCTGCTCAAAATGTTGTGTTCCTATTTATTTGTTATGATGCCAAAATGCTTCTTTATGTATTTTCAGCACATAGAGAGGACAGTCATCACCAGGTGGCTAATATAAACAGCAGAAAACATCTGGCCATCAAAACCTTCATTTAATGAGAAATTATAGTTGGATAACATCTATTATAATTTTTATTTTTGGTATTTTGAAACCTTATTGTGTAGGGAATAAAAAATAATTTTGGAAAAATCGGACAAAATAAGTGACAATAAATTATATCTATATACATAATTTTAAATAAGAAATGCAGTTTCAGTTTAGAATTGTAAATATTCACACTTCCAGTATTGGTAAATGTTTCACCTCCAATTCATTTGACCATTTATGGTGTAAGAGAAAATTGGCATTAGGGATATAAGTGAAATAAGGTTTAAAGTGCTGGCTTCTACATTAGCTCAGCAAAAGGGACAGAAGATCTGTGACTGACCTCACATTCTAACATATTCCAGCACCAAGGACCCAGAGGCCTCTGATTCAACATTGATGTACAATTGATGTACCCAAAACACTAGATAACATTAAGGTACGTCCAATCCGATAAGATAAGACTCTGTGAAAAGACTCTAAACAGACTTTTAAGCACTACGTATGATCAGCAAATTCTAACCCAATGAGGTCATCCCAGTTAAGGTCTAAAAGTTGCCTTGAGATCTTGGTATATCAATCCAACATATTACTAATAAGGTAACCCAATTAGAGATCGAGGGTGGTCGTTCCAGGGGGGCGAAGGGATCTATGAACTGTATAAATGATGTACAATTTTGCTATTCGGAGAACATCTCCACTCACAGGCGGCTGTGATGAGAAGTGTTCCTGGACATCTGTAATTAAAGATCGTTATACCTTGCCATCCGTCTCCGTCTAATACTTCGAGGGCTACTACGCGTGTTGGGATGAGCGTCGACCCTTTATATCAGAGAAGCCTTCCCATTTTCCCCTTCATATGGGTTCCTTAGATGTCTGTCTTATTGCCTTATTTAAACATGTAGCATGCATAACAAAGAATGCACTTTAAATATAACTATACTATTTTGCTGAATTTGGTAATGTCACAGACATCCATTTTCAGATTTCAGTTTGACTGGGTGAGCCAGTTGAACAGCATGTTGCTTTACATATTTATAAAGCTATAGAGCAACAGGATAGATGTACATCCCCAGCAATTCCCTGTGGGTAAGTTTTGATTTCGGCTGAGCCATCTGATGAGGTGCCAAGTGGAAGCAAAGTACTCCTCTAGAGAGACGAGAGAAAATTAGTTCACAGATCAACTTGTGTTGCTTCAAAACAGCTCCTGGTCGTCAGTTTAAGAGCAACATTATGAATAGAGACTTGTGGGTAGATTTCATGGCATGGGATGTAGTTCTAAACATACCAAGAAAAATAATTTACGTTTTTATAAATGTCATTCAATAATATTTTGATTTTAAATTTATGGAATATGAAATATATTTGACACAATGGAGGTTTTATATATACAAACACATATGTAGTTGCTTTGTTTGCTCCCCTGCTAGGCTGCCTCTGTCTACCACAGATTCCCTTCCAGAATCCCTTACATCTGTATCTCCTCCCAAAGACCAGCCAGAAGAAGCCCTGTTCCTCTCTCTTTTCCTGCAACAACAACAACAACTTGTAATTATATAGCATCTTTAATGTAGTAAAATGTCCGAAGGCACTTCACAGGTGTATTATGAGACAAAAAATTTGATACTGAGCCACATAAGCAGAAATTAGGGCAGGTGACCAAAAGTTTGGTCAAAGAGGTAGGTTTAAAGGAGGAAAGAGAGGTAGAGATTTAGGCAGGGAATTCCATCGCTTAGAGCTTAGGCAACAGAAGGCAAGGCCACCAATGGTTGAGTGATTATAATCAGGAAAGCTCAAGAGAGCAGAATTAGAGGAGCGCAGAAATCTCAGGGGGCTGTGGGGCTGAAAGAGATTACAGAGATAGGGAGGGGCGAAGCCATGGAGGGATTTGAAAGCAAGGGTGAAAATTTTGACATCGAGGCATTGCCGAACCGGGAGACAATGTAGCTCAGTGAGCACAGAAGTGATGGGGTGAGCGGGACTTGATGCGAGTTAGAACAAAGGCAGCCGAGTTTTGGATCACCTCATGTTTACGTAGGGTAGAATGTGGGAGGCCAGCCAGGAGCGCATTAAAACAGTCTAGTCAAGTCAAGCATGGATGAGGGTTTCAGCAGTGGATGAGCTGAGGCAAGGGCAGGGATGGGTGATATTATAGAAGTGGAAATAGGTGGTCTTATGTGGTCGAAAGCTCATTTCAGGGTTAAATATGACGCCAAGGTTGTTGTATCTCTAGTCTGTGCACACACTTGAGCAAAGGTGGGGGACAAGGGGAGTGGGGCGGGTTGCGGGGGGGTTGGGGTGGAAGCAAGTTAAAATATTTGTACAGTCTACCAGTCTTGCAGAGTGTACAGATCACTATTAAGTGCTCTCTCTTGATTGTTTAGATCTTTGATCTGAAAATTGCATACTCAAATTTTTCCAATCCTGGTATTTTATTTAGTTACCTGATCCTTCCTAATTATATCCCAGCCACATTTTCCCACTTTTTCACAAAGTTTGTCTGCACATATCTAAAACCAATTCCGACAAATCACACCGCTGTCACTAATAGGTCTTTGCTCATTCTGTTACAATTATCACCCATTCATGTGAACCATAAAACCCCCCACAAGCTCATGCTGAACTCCTCAGGTCAAAACCTTTATTTAATGCCCTCTTCAGCTACCATTTTTCTCCTAACGTTATTTTTTTCCTACGTTACCCACCTCCCCCTCCAAAAATATCACACTTTGCCACTTAAATGAGTCGGTCACATGAAAAGTGAATGGTTTCTCCTCATCAGCAACCAGCCTAGCAACCTAGAAGAAAAATTTACCATTGATTTAAAAAAAATATACCTTTTATCTATAAACTTACTTTACATATTAATGTAACATTATTTAATGGATTCCTGTCATGTGGCTGATCAGCATAATTTGAATTGTTCACACACACAGAAGATGCAACTTAGTTAGTTAGTTTATGCCTGTGCTATCCATTTGTCCTCTCATTTACTGCTCCCATATTTTATCCATAAACATACTCCAAATAAGCATGCACTGCTACTACAACATTACATTTAAAAATATTTATAAGCAGACAAACAAAATGTATTTTCCCAGCAGATTTGTGTATAAATATTAATTATTCTATATAAAGACATCCCAAGCCCACATTCCATTCCAGACCTTCTTTAATTTTCAAATGGTATTTGAATTATTCAAATCCAGTTTAATAGACTCAGTTGGTTGTTCTGCTTCACTGCCTGCCTTTACTAGGGCCTGTAGTGCTTATACAGGCAGATGTGGTGGAACTCCAGAGACTAACCAGACTTGCTTTGCAGGACTATCCAGCACTGAAAGAAACAAGCTGATGCTGATTTGTCACAGGTCTTGAGGGATCCAAAAGACAAATCAGATACAAGGCGGAATACTGAACGAGTCCTCCCGTGCTGCGGCAACTGATTAATGTCGCACATACAACAGGTTTGCATAGCAGTTGCCAATTCCAGTATTTTGTAACTACATAAAAAGCTGAGAGGGAAGTCTGTGAGTGACCCAAATGCCTTAAGCCCCTCTGGGAAAGAAAAATTGGAGCAAAGCCAATACTACTGGAAAATTACAAGAATAATGTTTGCACCAATTAAAAAAAATATTTAGGTGCAGTATTTACGGTAAAAATTCAACAATTGCATAAGAATAAAGTGCACATCGGTGAACTATCCTTCCCTGTGCGCATTCAAGATTTTCATTAACAGATCGGAAACTGCAAGTGACAATGATTAATGACTGACCAAAGTACTGGTTTGCTGATAAGAATCTTGAATACTTAATGAAGACATGCAATTCTATTGCAGGTACCTACAAACAGCCTTGAAGATTAGGAACGGCAGAGTTAGCTGGTGTCTGTTTCTGAGGCATTTCTTTGACCTGAAATGAGGCTTGTTGCAAATAGGCTATATTAAAATGAATCCCTCATCAGGCATTCCAGCAGCGATACAAGATGGGTACTGAACTCTTAACTAGCTAAGCAGAGCTTTAAAAAAACTAATTTTCAAATGTTATTGGAACTGACACATCTTCATTGAGCCAGTTCTAACTTGGGCCTGTGTGATAGCACAAGTCTCTGTCCAGATTGGAGGGCAAACTGTCAGAGGCAGTTCTCCTCCCAGTAGCAAAAGCTAAAGGTGGCCCGTGACTATTGTGGCTGTCTTTCCTTTTCAGCTAAAAGAGGAATAATGGAGGAAGGATGCAGCAGTGGACCAATTCAAATGGAAAATGGGAAACAATATATCAATGGAAAAAAAAACGTATCTGATTTGTTGCAAATATATTCTATAGAACAGGATCTTTTATCTTAACTTAAATTTCACATCCCTTTTCAAAATAAATTAGAATTGGGCTAATGAGTCAGGTGCATGATTTAAAACCTCTGGACTGACAGTTTGGAGTAAAATGCTCAGTTCTATGTTGAAAATGATTTTACAACAATGGTAGTTGGGGAAAACGAAGCTGCAGATTGAATTCTTTAAAGCATTACAAGTCCACCATAACTAACAGGATGGATGCATGTTGGAGAGGTACTTGCAGCACAGCTTTTCTGTCAGAACATAAGAACATAAAAGTTAGAAGCAGGGGTAGACCATACGGCCTTTCGAGTCTGCTCCACCATTCAAGAAGATCATGGCTAATCTTCGACTTCAACTCCATCTTCCTGCCCGCTCCCCATATTCCTTGATTCCCCTAGAGTCTAAAAATCTATCTATCTCAGCCTTGAATATACTCAATGACTCAGCATCCACAATCCTTTGGGGTAAAGAATTCCAAAGATTCACAACCCTCTGAGTGAAGAAATTCTTCCTCAACTCAGTCTTAAATGGACGACCACTTATCCTGAGACTATGCTGCCTAGTTCTAGACTCTCCAGCCAGGAGAAACAACCTCTCAGCATCTACCCTGTCAATCCCCCTCAGAATCTTACATGTTTCAATGAGATCACCTCTCATTCTTCTAAACTCCAGAGTGTAGAGGCCTAATCTACTCAATCTCTCCTCATAAGACAGCCTCTCATCCGATTGAACCTTCATTGCACCACGTCTTACTAACCTGTCCTTGCTCAGATAAGGAGACCAAAACTGGGCACAGTACCAAAGCCCCATACAATTGCAGTAAGGCTCCAAACCTCTTGCAATAAAGACCAACATGCCATTTGCCTTCCTAATTGCTTGCTGTGCCTGCATGCTAACTACCTGTGTTCCCTGTATGAGGACACCTAAGTCTCTCTGAACATCAACATTTAATACTTCCTCACCATTTACAAAATATTCACCCTACCAAAGTGAATAATTTCATATTTCCCCACATTATACTTCATCTGCCACCTTATTGCCCACTCACTTAACCTGTCTATATCACTTTGCAACCTCTTTGTGTCCTTATCACAGCTTACTTTCCCATCTAGCTTTGTATCATCAGAAAACTTGGATACATTGCATTAATATAGATTGCGGAGGAAGCGCTGGTGGTACTTCTCCAGCGCTTTGAGATGTCTGCTGTATATGGTCCATGTCTCTGAGCCATATAGGAGGGCAGGTATCACTACCACCAATGCTGCCTCCGCAAGATCCTGCAAATCCACTGGGAGGATAGACGCACCAATGTTAATGTTCTCGCTCAGGCCAACATCCCCAGCATCGAAGCACTGACCATGCTCGACTAGCTCCGTTGGGCAGGCCACATTGTTCGCATGCCCGACACAAGACTCCCCAAGCAAGCGTTCGACTCGGAACTCCTACACGGCAAGCGAGCCCCAGGTGGACAGAGGAAACATTTCAAGGACACCCTCAAAGCCTCCTTAATAAAGTGTAACATCCCCACCAGCACCTGAGAATCCCTGGCCCAAGACCGCCCAAAATGGAGGAAGAGCATCCGGGAGGGCGCTGAGCACCTCGAGTCTCATCGCCGAGAGCATGCAGAAATCAAGCGCAGACAGCGAAAGGAGCATGTGGCAAACCAGACTCCCCACCCACCCTTTCCTTCAACCACTGTCTGCCCCACATGTGACAGAATCTGTAATTCCCGCATTGGACTGTACAGCCACCTGAGAATTCACTTTTAGAATGGAAGCAAGTCTTCCTCGATTCAGAGGAACTACCTATGATGATGATGATAATATAGATTGTAAATAGCTGAGGCACAAGCACTGATCCTTGTGGCACCCTACTAGTTACAGCCTGCCAACTGGAAAATGACCTGTTTATCCCTACTCTCTGTTTTCTGTCCTTTAACTAATCCTCTATCCATGTTAATATATTACCCCAACCCCATGAGCCCTTATCTTACGCAACAACCTTTAATGTGGCACCTTATCGAATGCCTTTTGGAAATCCAAATATACTGCATCCACTGGTTCTTCTTTGTCGACACTGCTAGATATATCCTCAAAAAACTCTAGTAAATTTGTTAAACCTGATTTCCCCTTCATAAAACCATGTTTACTCTGCCTAATCATAAGGGCTCAGAAATTGCGGCCGTAGAGTTGTGGATGCCTCCGATCGCAAAAATTTCCACGAAAGTACCTGGTTGTCCCGGAGATTCAAAGGCTTGTGGGCTTGGACCTTTATGCGAAGGCCTTCGTAGACGCACACATATCCCAGGAGCATGTGGGCTTTGTACACATCAATGAGATCACGTGGACCGGACCAACCTATCAGAGTAAGGGGATCATGATTCATACTTATGTGAGTTCCGTATATATGGAACCACCATTAATATGAATGGGAATACCCCCAAAAACACAGAAACACTGAAAATAACAACAAAAAACATATATTTCAAATTAATAAAAATGGAATTTAATTAATTATTTAACACAAAAATGTAATTTTTTGAAACATAAATGTACATATTTTAAAGGATCTAACAATAAACTTACATTATTTTACAGGATTTAAAATTATTTTTTAAAACATCTTTATCTGTACTTTAAAAGTCTTACGCTGATAAAAGCAGGGCTTGTGCTTACTTTTTTCAGTCGTACGAATTTGAAGGACATTCGCTGGGCAGGAGTTGTGCAAATAGCCCAAATCTCTACCCGCGGAGGGCCTTTAGTTTCGGATGTGGTAGATTATGAAAGCAAACTAGCATGAAATATAAAAACAGATAGTAAGAGTTTCTACAGGTACATAAAAAGGAAAAGAGTGGCTAAAGTAAATGTTGGTCCATTAGAGCATGAGACCGGGGAATTAATAATGGGGAATAGAGAAATGACAGAGACTTTGAATGAATATTTTGTATCAGTCTTCACAGTAAAGACACTAAAAACATCCCAATGGTGGATAATAAAAGGGCTATAGGGAGGGAGGAACTTAATACAATCACTATCACTAAAGAAGTAGTGCTCGGTAAAATAATGAGACTAAAGGCAGACAAGTGCCCTGGACGTGATGGCTTGCATCCTAGGGTTTTAAAAGAAGTGGCTGCAGAGATAGTGGATGCATTGGTTGTAATCTACCAAAATTCCCTAAATTCTGGGGAGGTCCCAACGGACTGGAAAACCGCAAATGTAATGGGCCTATTTAAAAAAGGAGGCAGACAGAAAGCGAGAAACTATAGACTGGTTAGCCTAACATTTGTGGTTGGGAAAATGCTGGAGTCCATTATTAAGGAAGCTGTAGCAGGACATTTAGAAAAGCATGTTTCAATCAAGCAGAGTCAACATGGTTTTATGAAAGGGAAATCAGCTTTGACAAATTTTCTGGAGTTCTTTGAGGATGTAACGAGCAGGGTGGATCAGGGGGGTGTGGTGTATTTGGATTTCCAGAAGGCATTCAATAAGGTGCCACATAAAAGGTTATTGCACAAGATAAAAGTTCATGGGGTTGGGGATAATATATTAGCATGGATAGAGGATTGGCTAACTAACAGAAAGCAGAGAGTCAGGATAAATGGGTAATTTTCCGGTTGGCAAACAGTAACTAATGGGGTACCACAGGGATCGGTACGGGGGCCTCAACTATTTACAATTTATATTAACGACTTGGATGAAGGGTGTAATGTAGTTATGTTTGCTGATGATACAAAGATGGGTGGGAGAGCAAATAGTGAGGAGGACACAAAAAATCTGCAAAGGGTTTTTGCCAAACTAAGTGAATGGGAAAAAATTTGGCAGATGGAGTATAATGTGGGAAAATATGAAGTTATCCACTTTGGCAGAAAAAATAGAAAAGCAAATTATAATTTAAATGGAGGAAAATTACAAAGTGCTGCAGTACAGAGGGACCTGGGGGTCCTTGTGCATGAAACACAAAAAGTTAGTGTTCAGGTACAGCAAGTAATCAGGAAGGCAAATGGAATATTGACCTTTATTGCAAGGGGGATGGAGTATAAAAGCAGAGAGATCCTGCTACAACTGTACAGGGTATTGGTGAAGCCACACCTAGAGTACTGCGTACAGTTTTGGTCTCTGGATTTAAGGAAGGATATACTTGCATTGAAGGCTGTTAAGAAGGTTCACTAGGTTGATTCCAGAGATGAGGGGGTTGACTTATAAAGATAGGTTGAGTAGTTGGGCCTATACTCACTGGAGTTCAGAAGAATGAGAGGTGATCTTAGTGAAACATATAAGATAATGAGGGGGCTTGACAAGGTGGATGAAAGAGGATATTTCCACTCATAGGGGAAACTAAAACTAGGGGACATAGTCTCAGAATAAGAGGCCGCCCATTTAAAACTGAGATGAGGAGGAATTTCTTCTCTCAAAGGGTTGTAAATCTCTAGAATTCTCTGCCCCGGAGAGCTGTGGAGGCTGGGTCATTGAATATATTTAAGATGGAGATAGACAGATTTTTGAGCGATAAGGGAATAAAGGGTTATGGGGAGCGGGCAGGGAAGTGAAGCTGAGTCCATGATCAGATCAGCCATGATCTTATTAAATGGCGGAGCAGGCTCGAGGGGTCAAATGGCCCATTCCTGCTCCTATGTCTTTTCTTGACAGATCAGAAATTCCGGGTTTAGGTGCATGCGCTTTGCATACCTAAACCCGCAACTTGTGGGATTCCTACAGGCGCGTGAGCACATACTTGCCCGTGAGGTGCCCATTATCAGGCCCATTATGATTTTCTAAGTGCCCTGTTACTACTTCCTAATTAATGGATTCCAGCATTTTCCCGATGACTAATGTCAGGCTAATTAGCCTGTAGTCCCCAGTTTTCTCACTCCCTCCTTTCTTGAATAGCAGGTTTACATTTGCTACCTTCCAATCCGCTGGGCCCATTCTCGAATCTAGGGAATTTTTGTAGGTCACAACCAGTGCATCCACTATCTCTGCAGCCACCTGTTTTATAACCCTAGAATGTAAGCCATCAGGTCCAGGGGATTTGTTGGTTATTAGTCCCATTAGTTTATCAAGTACTTTTTCTCTACTGATACTAATTACTTTAAGTTTATCACTCTTACTAGCCCCTTGGTTCTCCACTATTTTTGGTATGCTTTTTGTGTATTCTACTGTGGAGACAGATACAAATATTTTTTTTCATTCTCTGCCATTTCTTTATCCCCCATTATAATTTCACCTGACTCAGCCTGTAATTGACCAATGGTTACTTTTGCTATTCCTTTCCTTTTTACATACTTTCTGAAGCTCTTATACTCTGTTTTTATATTTCTTGCTAGTTTAATCTCACATTCTATTTTCTCCTTTTTAATCAATGTTTTGGTCATCCTTTGCTGGTTTCTAAAGCTCTCCCAATCCTCAAGTTCACAAATATTCTTCGCAACAGTATAAGCCTCTTCTTTTAATCTAATGCTATCCTTAACTTCTTTAGTTAGCCACAGATGGATCAGTTTTCCCATGAAGTTTTTACTCTCTCAACGGAATGTGTATTCGTTGAGAATTTTGGAAATATTTCTTCAAAAGTTGCCAACAAACATGTCAGCTCAACAAAATAAACATTTACAAAATATTCCTTTGCCCTGATCCCTTTCTTAACGATGAATGAAATGCATCTCAACTGAGGCAGATGGATTTCAGCTGTGATTGTCAAACATGTGACCATTATGTTTTGGAGCAGTAACTTTATCATTCCTAATATAGGTATGTTAGCTTAATAGTTATGATCCTAGACAAGTAACCCAGAGGTTATGATTTTATAATCCCACCATTGTAAACGGCAAAATTGAATTCAATAAATCCAATAATGTTTGGGCTAGGACCAGAGGAATATTCATTGAAGTTGCTGGTTTGTTGTAAAAGCCCAACTGTTCATTACTGTCCTTCTGGGAAAGGAACCTGCCACCTCTGCTATGACTTCAATGTGTGGTTGACTCTTAATGCCATAGGACAACTCGGGATGGACAATAAATACAGCCTTGCCAGTGTTGCACACATCCCAAGAATACATTTTTGAAAAAACAGCTGGGCCAAAATTGCCCCTTTCTATAAGGTCTGAAAGCGGCGGTTACGGGTTGGTGCAGACTGGCCACCAAGTCTCGCGGATGGGCTGCCATTTTATAAATTGCCCATCCTCCGATTTGGAGCGTGCCAACCCCTCACCGACCAGCGGTGACCCCTTCCCAAAATTGCCCCATGGGAAATTGCCCCTTCCCAAAATTGCCTCGCGGGAGATTGCCCTTTTCCGGAATTGCTCCGCAGGGGCAGCCCCGCCGCTGGTCGGTGCCACTGACAGCTTTTTGTGTCGGTGCCATTTTTGTGGCTTGGCGGCACGGCTGCCCTTAAAGTGGAGGTGGTGCTGCCGGCAACTCCATGTTTTTTTCTGTTGGCCAACTGCTAGGTCAGGCCGAAAATTATGGCTGTGGGTTCGGCCGGGCCGCCAATAGGCAGCCTGACACCCCCTCTTGGGTGCCAGGTCGCTGGCCCGGCCGAAATCTTCCCTGGAGGCCCAGTGTTTGCCACTAAAGTGGCTGCAGAGGTCGCAGCAGCCCTCCCCTTTAACTGATGGGGAGGTACATTGTGACTCGCCAATGCGATGACGTCATCAGCGCAGCACAGATGACTTGCAATGTCGACCACTCTGCCCTGCCCCCACTTCCGCTCTGCTTAAAATAAAAGCACCAATACCTTAATTTTTCTGGATTGTCCGCGGATGGAAACGTTCGAAAATGGCAGTTACGTCTCGCTTGCGGCGGTGGGCAATTTCGGCCCCAGAAAGTTTGTGATAAGTTAACATTAAGCTTGAGTTAGAAAGGCAAAATTTTTCTCATTCCTTCTGGATTAGGAACGAATGAGTAAATGGAGATAAGAACTATGGAGCCGCAGTTGCCCACTGCCCTAAATGAGTCGCACCTACTGTTTTCGAACGGTTCCATCCGCCCCACTGCTGCCAGTCGGTAAAGGGTCGGCGCGTGCAGGCCGCGGCGGAAAAACAGGCAGGGCAGTCCCCTACACCACTCCAAACATGAGGAAGGGCAATTTCAAAGATGGCGGCCCCTCCACAGAGACTCGGCAGCCAGTCCACACTGCCTGTCGCCGCCACGGACCATATAGAAACGGGCAATTTCAGCCCCCTTGAGTTATCCCATCTTTTTGCCTACACTTATTCAGCCTTGGTTGATGTCCTGCACTCTGGCTTTCAATAAATATTGCTTCCCGTTGCTTCAATTCAAACTGTAGTTTGGAACTGAAAAGTAATATTTTGTTTTGAGTAAATAGGAAGAAATATTAAATCCTTGTCACGAGACACTTACTATTTATTAGCAACTACAACAGTGCAGCAAAAATGTGCACAGGATTCCTGAGATATTTTAGGCATGTATCTGAGAATGAGGTGTGAATTTCATTATTGGTGCTCCTTACAGAAATAATCTACAGAGAATTACAATTAACGGCAATGTTCGTTCGCTTCTCTCTGTCAGTTTCTGTTAATTCTTTGGCAAATTATTATTTAAATTCTGAATATTGGTGAGGTCATCAAGATAATTGGGATGAGGGAATTCCTGATTTAGCTTGCTTAGCTGCCAGGGCATGATCACCGAGGCAACTTGTGATAACGGTTGCGATATTTACGGGGAGGTGGGAAGGTAGCAGGGAGGAAACTTGGAAACCCAGTGGTCCTTTTGAATTTAATGGCAGGACTCCATTATGATTTTCTTCTTCCGTTTAATGCTCGACAGTCAGCCAGATTGACAGGCTGGTCCTCTAGCAGGTGGAAAGACCAGCGGTGGGAGGCCGCAATCAGGAACCCTTGCAGATGGTCCCTGGCAATCAGGAAGTAGAGAGATTGTGGCTTGTGGGGGGTTGAGGGGGTTAGGTAGTGGGGGTGAGCTCAGCAATTATAGTACCATAGAATAGTACAGCACAGAAGGAGGCCATTTGGCCCATCGAGTGTGCGTCGGCTCTTTTGAAAACCAATCCCGTTAGTACCCCTCCCCAGCTCATTCCCCATAAGTCTGCAATTTTCTCTCCTTCAAGTATTTATCCAATTCCCCTTTGAAGGCTACTATTGAAACTGTAACCACCACCCTTTCAGGCAGTGCATTCAAAATCCTAACCACTCGTGTAAAAAGATTTTCCCTCATGTCACCTCTGGTTCTTTTGCCAATCACCTTAACTCTGTGCCCTCTCATTATCGACCCTTCAGCCATTGGAAACACTTTCTCTTTATTTATTCTATCTAAATCTTCATGATTTTAAACACCTCTGTCAAATCTTCTCTTAGTCTTCTCTGCTCCAAGAAGAACAACCCCATCTTCTCTAGTCTATCCACGTAACTGTATTTCTCATTCCTGGAATCATTCTTGTAAAGCTTTTCTGCACCCTCTCCAAAGTCTTCACATTCTTCCTAAAGTGCGGTGCCCAGAATTGCTCTAGCTGGGGCCAAGCTGGTGTTTTACATAGGTTTAGCATAACTTCCTGGCTTTTGTTAACCTATGCCTCTATTTATAAAGCCCTGGATCCCATATGCTTTATTAACTGCTTTGGTAACCTGTCCTACCACCTATCCGGACTGGGAGACTTACCACTTTAATTACCATCGGCCTTTCCAGTACTTCCTCTTTATCTATTTTTATCTCATCCAGTATCTAAGCAACCTCACACAAACACAAAAGCAAAATACTGCAGATGCTGGAATCTGCAATAAAAACAGAAAATTCTGGAAATCTCAGCAGGTCAGTCAACATCTGTGGAGAAGAAGCAGAGTTAACGTTTCGGGTCAATGGCCCTTCGTCAAAACTGGAGAGTGTTCAAAAAGAACAGATTCTTAACATGCACTGAAAGGGGGAGGGGAAGAAATAACAAACGGGAAGGTCTGTGTTAGGTTGGAAGACAGCAGAGATTAGAGAGACAAAAAGGATGATGGGCCGAATTCAAATGGTAATGGCAGGAGTTAGAAAAACATTAGTCAAGATAGGATGTGAATGGTGGGATAATGACCAACTTCCATTAGAGACAAGGAGAAAAATAGAAAGAAAGAAACAGGCTCTGAGGGGGGTGGGGAGAGTGAGCCAAAGATTGGCAGCAGTTACGCTCCGAAATTGTTGAACTTAATGTTCAGTCCAGAAAGCAGTAAAGTGCCTAAACGAAAGATGAGGTACTGTTCCTTGAGCTTACGTTGAGCTTTGTTGGAACAGTGTAGGAGACCTAGAACAGAGAGGTCACAGTGGGAATGGAGTGGAGAATTAAAGTGACAGGCGACTGGAAGCTCAGGGTCAAACTTGCTGACTGAACGGAGGTGCTCAACAAAGCGACCACCCAGTCTATGCTTGGTCTCCCCAATGTAGAGGAGACCACATCGTGAGCAGTGAATATAGTATACAAAATTGAAAGAAGTACAAGTAAATCGCTGTTTCACCTGGAAGGAGTATTTGGGGTCCTGGATAGTGGCGCTTGCATGGAAAGGTGCCGTGGGAAGGGGAGGGGCTGCTGGGGGTGACTGCAGAATGGACTAGGGTGTCGCGAAGGGAGCGGTCCCTTTGGAATGCTGAGAGGGGAGGGGAGGGGAAGATGTGATTGGTGGTGGGATCACGCTGGAGGTGGCGGAAATGGCGGAGGATGATCCATTGAACATGGAGGCTGGTGGGGTGAGGACAAGGGGAACCCTGCCATGGTTCTGAGAGGGAGGGGAAGGGGTGAGAGCAGAGTCGCGGGAAATAGAATAGACAAAGTCGAGAGCCATGTTAACCACGGCGGAGGGGAATTCTCTGTTGAGGAAAAAGGAAGACATGTCAGAGGCACTTGTGTGAAAGGTGGCATCATCAGAGCAGATGCAATGGAGATGGAGAAACTGGGAGAATGGAATGGAGTCCTTACAGATGCGGGGTGGGAGGAAGTGTAGTCCAGGTAGCTGTGGGAGTTAGTGGGCTTATAGTGGATACTGGTCAAAAGCCTATCCCCAGAGCTGGAGACGGAGAAGTTGAGGAAGGGAAGGGAAGAGTCGGAGATGGACCATGTAAAGGTGAGGGAAGGATGGAAATTGGATTCAAAGTGAATGAAATTTTCAAATTCAGGGCGAGAGCAGAAAACGACGCCGATACAGTCATCAATGTATGGAAAAAGAGGTGAGGGAGGGAAGCCGAGTAGGACTGGAAGAAAGAATGTTCCACATATCCCACAAAAAGGCGGGCGTTGCTAGGACCCATGCGGGTCCCATAGCAACCCCTTTAATTTGGAGAAAGTGAGTGAAGTTAAAGGAGAAATTGTTCAATGTGAGAACAAGTTCAGCCAGGTGGAAGAGGGTGGTGGGGGATGGGGACTGGTTGGGTCTCTGCTCGAGGAAGAAGCGGAGCGCCCTCAGGCCATCCTGGTGGGGGATGGAAGTGTAGAGGGATTGGACGTCCATGGAGACGGTTGGGGCCAGGAAACTGGAAATTGTTAAAGTGGCGGAAAGCGTCGGAGGAGTCATGGATGTAGGTGGGAAGAGAGTGGACAAGGGAGAAAAAATAGAGCCGAGATGGGAAGAAATAAGTTCTGTGGGGCAAAAACAGGCTGAAATGATGGGTCTACCAGGGCAGTCTTGTTTGTGGATCTTGGAAAGGAGGTAGAAGCAGGCTGTGCGTGGTTGGGGAACTATGAGGTTGGTGGCTGTGGAGGGAAGATCTCCAGAGGAGATGAGGTCAATGATAGTCTGGGAAATTATGGCTTGATGTTTAGTAGTGGGGTCATGGTCCATGGGGAGGTAGGAGGAGATGACAGAGAGTTGGCGATCAACCTCTGCAACGTAGAGGTCGGTTCACCAAACAGCAACAGCGCCACCCTTGTCAGCACATTTAATGACAAGGTTAGGGTTGGATCTGAGTGAGCAGAGTGCTGCAAGTTCAGAGGGAGGTAGGTTGGAGTAAGTGAGGGGAGCAGAGAACTTGAGACGGCTGATGTCCTATCGGCAGTTTGCAATGAAGAGGTCTAGAGAGGGTAAGAGACCAGAGTGAGGGGGCCAGGTAGATCGAGAATTCTGAAAACGGGAGAAAGGGTCAGCTGTGTGGGAGGAAAATTCCTGGCTGAAGAAGTGGGCACGGAGGCGAGGGCGGCGGAAAAAGAGCTCAGCATCGTGCCGAGCTCGAAATTCATTGAGGTGGGGGCGTAAGGGGATGAAGCTCAGATCTTTGCTGAGGACTGATCGTTCGGGGTCAGAGAGGGGAAGGTCAGAGTGGATAGTGAAAACACAGCAGGGGTGAGATTGGAAGTAGGGATGGGATCAGAGGCAAGTGTGGGGGAAGAAGGTTCCGGAGGGGCATTTGTGTCCAATAATTGTTGACGTTTACGATCCTTGACACCTGAAAGGAAGGAAAAAAGTTTTTGGTTAAAGCGTCGGATGAGGCGAAGAATGAAATGGAGCTGTGGACCAGGACAGCTGAGAGATAGAGTGAGTCGGTGCTGCTGAAGAGAGAGCTCGAGAGCGTGTATGTGGTGGCGCATAGCGTTGAGTGTGGATCTCAGGATGCAGCCAGAGCAGTGGTTAGAGGAACGCTGAATATCTCGGAGATATCTGTAATCCTGGGTGGATCCAAAACATGAGGGGTGGAATTTCAGTTGGAATCCACGTGGATTAAGTCCGAGGCAAAGACAGTTACTGAGAAAAGAGATATGGCTGTGAAAGCGGGTCTTGGCAGATGCTTGATCAAACACGAGAAGGGAAAGAGAAAGCAATGAAGATGAACAAGGTAAAAGAGACAACCTCCTTGTTTACCATAGCTTCAGCAAAGAAATCTTCTTTGGTAAACACTGAAGCAAAGTACGCCTTCATTCCCTCAGCTTCCACCAATAGTTTTCCATTTGATCCCTAATCGGCCCCACCACTGCTCTGACAACTCTTTTACCATTTAAATGCCTATAAAAGACCTTTGTCTTCCCCTTTATGTTAGTCGGCAAACTGTTCTCGTGCTCTCTCTATGTCCCTCTTATATCCTTTTTCACCTCCTCTGTACTTTTTATATTCAGCCTGATTCTGATGGAGAGGTGGTGATCAGGGCTTGGTGTGGGTAAGGTGGGGTTACAACCAGCAATGAAGAGGGAGAGATCGGGGTTTGGCGGGGGCGGGTATCACCAATCGAGGCAGAGAGGAGAGGGCGTGATTGGCAGAAGGGAGACCGACTGCTTTCTTGAGGGGTGATGCTGGGGAACCTGGCCTACAAGCAGTGCTATAAAAATCACTAACCTGCTGGAGCCAGCAGCTCTTGCCCCTATTTTGCTGCCAGGTTTTCCCGAGCCTTGGGAAACCTGGCTGACCTAGCTGTTTAATTTAAATCAGGTTCCCAATTGCACTGTGGGAGCCTGATTTAAATATGTTGATGAGGTGCTCCGCCTCTCAAAGGTAAGAAACTCGCACGCCATGAAACCCGGCGCCATAAAAATGGCAGCAGGCACAAATGTGGCGGGTTGAGGACATGTACCCTGAGCTTGTATTTCTAACCCTCCTCGACCTTCTCCCAAGGCCAATAAGAGTATCTCTGCTGATATATTTATTCAGTGGTCCTCTCAAATTTAATAACTCCTTGAGGCCACCAAAGATGTCATCGGTACTTACTAGTTAAACACATTATTCATTTTTCTATACAGGAACAGTGAAATAAAAGAACGTTAATTATTATTCTCTGTGGCCGATTGATTTTAGAAGGTTATTAATAGTAAAATGCATGCTTTAAGTTTAAATGTATGGAGGACTGATGTGTCATGCCTTTATTTCAAATACTTCTTTTATGGAAATGGAAATGGTCAGTCAGTAAAATCAGTAAAACATAAACCAGTTTGCTGACTTAAAATATTAAAAACTATGAAGTGAGCATGTTAGTATATTTCTATTCTACATAAAAGAATACATATGTTCCAAACCAACAATGTATTCCTGACTGCACTGTGAGAGAAAAGGAATAATAATCATATTTAACAAGTGACACCAAAAGAATGGAGATAAATGTTCAGGAGCACAGTTCACAAACACACCTGCAACACTTCTTCTTCACCAACATTCCACTTGAGAATAAACCTCACTTTGGTAAATGCTATTTTACTTCTTGGTCGTAATACAACAATTATTCTCTTGTAGTTGGGTGGTTTAATCATTGATACAGCTGAACCTTGATGAGCATCAAGGTGAGGTTCAGGACTTCCACAGCCCATTTCATCATTCATTCCATAATTCGGTTGAAGCAAAGCCAAAAGAAAACATTTAAAATATATTTCTACACAGGAGTGATAACAATTTCAAAACATGCCGTTTTCTCATGTTGAACTTTCCCAATGTATTGATTATATTTATTCTGACGAAAGGTTTTCGACCTGAAACGTTGGCCGAGATTTTCCCCTTTCCCACCCGCATGTGAGGAGAGACCTGGTACACGGTAGGAAACTCTGAGTTCCGGGTTTACCCACACGCTGTCCAATTCCCAAAACGTGTGGAGGTGCTGGTGGGTGAGTTTGGGAGGCCAGGAGGAAGCACTCCTGTTCTTCCTGGATCACAAGGATTGCTCCCCGAGACTGAGAGCGCCTCAATGCAGCTGCCAGGAATCCCGAGCCCCGGGATCCCCAGCCGCCTTCAGTTATACCTGCAAAGCTGGTTAAAGTCGAGACTTCAAGCCTCATTACCATATTTAAATTGCTAACTCGTCTCCTGGCAGCAGGTTGGCTGCCCTCCCCCCCACCCCCGTCTCGCCTGAATGAACGGTGAAAGGAGGTGGGTTGTGGTTGGGTTTTAGATTTTATCAACATTCACTTTTCCCACTTCCAACCTACCCGATTTTTTTCTTGTGAAAATTTCCCTCATTAACTCGATTTCTGTCTCCACAGATGCTGCCTGGCCTGTTGAGCATTTACAGCATTTTCTGTTTTTATTTCAGATTTCCAGCATCCGCAGTATTTTGCTCCCAAATATATTTAATGTTCTGATCTTTAACAGAATTGTAGCTGTGGAAAATATTATGACTTAGTGAGTTGGGATAAATGGTTCATTCTTGGGTTGGCAATCTGTAACCAGTGGGGTGCCGCAGGGATCAGTGCTGGGACCCCAACTATTTACAATCTATATTAACGACTTGGAAGAAGGGACTGAGTGTAACGAAGCCAAGTTTACTGACAATACAAAGATGGGAGGAAAAGCAATGTGTGAGGAGGACACAAAAAATCTGCAAAAAGACATAGACAGGCTAAATGAGTGGGCAAAAATTTGGCAGATGGAGTATAATGTTGGAAAGTGTGATGTCATGCACTTTGGCAGAAAAAAATCAAAGAGCAAGTTATTATTTAAATGGAGAAAGATTGCAAAGTGCTGCAGTGCAGCAGGACCTGGAGGTACTTGTGCATGAAACACAAAAGGTTAGTATGCAGCTACAGCATATGATCAGGAAGGCCAATGGTATCTTGGCCTTTATTGCAAAGGGGATGTAGTATAAAAGCAGGGAAGTCTTGCTACAGTTGTACAGGGTATTGGTGAGGCCACACCTGGAATACTGCGTGCAGTTTTGGTTTCCATATTTATGAAAGGATATACTTGCTTTGGAGGCAGTTCAGAGAAGGTTCACTAGGTTGATCCCGGGGATGAGGGGGTTGACTTATGAGGAAAGGTTGAGTAGGTTGGGCTTCTACTCATTGGAATTCAGAAGAATGAGAGGTGATCTTATCGAAACGTATAAGATTATGAGGAGGCTTGACAAGGTGAATGCAGAGAGGATGTTTCCACTGATGGGGGAGACTAGAACTAGAGGGCACAATCTTAGAATAAGGGGATGAGGAGAAATTTCTTCTCTCAGAGGGTTGTGGATCTGTGGAATTTGCTGCCTCAGAGATCTGTGGAAGCTGGGACATTGAATAAATTTAAGACAGAAAAAGACAGTTTCTTAAACGGTAAGGGAATAAGGGGTTATGGAGAGAGTGCAGGGAAGTGGACCTGAGTCCATGATCGGATCAGCCATGATCATATTAAATGGCAGAGCAGGTTCAAGGGGCCGTATGGCCTACTCCTGCTTATGTTCTTAGGTCATAATTTCATGTCATAAATAATGCGCTTCGATCATGAATATGAGGAATGTTTCAGTGTATTGCCATCCTGTACTATACATATTTATCTTCTGTCTGCTAATGTATATCAAACGTAACCAAATCAAAATCGCATGTGAGTGCAGCACATTGGTGACTTGTGCTCTGAACCAGTGATGTCGCTCCTCACTCACGATCACCAACATGGTCAGTGCTTGATCTTCACTGAGATATGTAGTCGAAGACGGAAAATTGAAAAGACGAGTCAACCCATGCCATTAATCCACCAGATCTGTCAACCAGTTGAAGAACAACTTTAGGTATGGTCTGTATTTTGCCTTCATAATTGGGAAATAGGATTTTGCATATGGTAAACTAACAAAGTAAGATATTATGGGCTAGATTTTCGGTTGTTGGCGAAAACGGTAGTTTTATGCCAAAATTACCGTTTTCACTGCGCTACCGTTTTTAGGCCTAAGTTCCGGCCTTTACGTCGGTAACATCAGTGTTGCACGAGGATTCGCAGCGCAAACTGCGAGTTTCGGCAACTTTAGGCGGAGGCCAGTAATGCTACGAGAGGGGGGAGAAACAAAACAAAAAAAATTGCAAAAAACATTCAAAAGCATTCACAAAACCCTTACCTACTAAATCGCTGAAAAATAATTAAAAAATAAAAACTTTAACTGACCTTTCTTGCAGGTCTTCATACTTACCGTTGCTGGCAGGGCTGCACCGACAGGTTTGACCCATCGATATTCTGGGCGTGGTGAAGAGTGGCGAAAGTATGATGGTAATGCAATCCGCGGCATTGCATGTCGTTTCACGTCAGTGCGTACGTGGAAGCGCCGCCGCAAAAAGATGCCCGAAGATCCCGTTGACCAGGTTTTCACCACGGAGGGTCAAATCGCGGTGAAAACACAGTTGCAAAGTCGCTGAAATTCTAGCCCAAAGTAACAAAAATAGCTCGAAGGAATTTGGAAGTGGTATAATGTGTTTCATTTTTATTGTAAAAATATTGGGGACAAAATTCTCCTGTTGTGCACCTCCCATTAGTGCCTCTGGGGGCACCAATAGGGCAAAATTGCATGGGAGTTAGCGGAGGCAGAAAAACAGTAATGCCGCGTCCCCGCAGGTGGTGCCCTGGGCAGCCGTGCCTCTGGCGATGACGACAAGCATGGCGACCCCTTTTTGCCCCGTGGTGGAAATTGGGCAATGCCCCATGAGGCTGCCGCAGGTGAATTCAGTGAACTGGGCTGCACATCAATCATGGGGCAAAAGTTAAAGGGGAGGTGCACTACCCTATGGGCCAGCATTGTTTTTCTCCAATTTGCCAGTCTGAATCATGAAGCCCAGCAGTATTTCGGTGCCAGGCTGCGGCCACGACACCCCTGGTGGCCCAATGGAGGCCCATCAAAAGGCCTGCAGAGCTCACAGCATCCCTCCCCTTTAACGGAAGGGAATGCATTAGCGCCAAGTGGAGAGGCCACATAGTGCTCTGCGATGCACCCTGTCATGCACTCTGGATCAGTTCCTATGGAGTGGAGGGTAGCCAATGTAACCCCACTTTTTAAAAAAGGAGGGAGAGAGAAAACAGGGAATTATAGACCGGTCAGCCTGACCTCAGTAGTGGGTAAAATGATGGAATCAATTATTAAGGATGTCATAGCAGTGCATCTGGAAAATGGTGACATGATAGGTCCAAGTCAGCATGGATTTGTGAAAGGGAAATCATGCTTGACAAATCTTCTGGAATTTTTTGAGGATGTTTCCAGTGAAGTGTACAAAGGAGAACCAGTTGATGTGGTATATTTGGACTTTCAGAAGGCTTTCGACAAGGTCCCACACAAGAGATTAATGTGCAAAGTTAAAGCACATGGGATTGGGGGTAGTGTGCTGACGTGGATTGAGAACTGGTTGTCAGACAAAGAGTAGGAGTAAATGGGTACTTTTCAGAATGGCAGCCAGTGACTAGTGGGATGCCGCAAGGTTCTGTGCTGGGGCCCCAGCTGTTTACATTGTACATTAATGATTTAGACGAGGGGATTAAATGCAGTATCTCCAAATTTGCGGATGACACTAAGTTGGGTGGCAGTGTGAGCTGCGAGGAGGATGCTATTAGGCTGCAGAGTGACTTGGATAGGTTAGGTGAGTGGGCAAATGCATGGCAGATGAAGTATAATGTGGATAAATGTGAGGTTATCCACTTTGGTGGTAAAAACAGAGAGACAGACTATTATCTGAATGGTGACAGATTAGGAAAAGGGAAGGTGCAACGAGACCCGGGTGTCATGGTACATCAGTCATTGAAGGTTAGCATGCAGGTACAGCAGGCGGTTAAGAAAGCAAATGGCATGTTGGCCTTCATAGCGAGGGGATTTGAATACAGGGGCAGGGAGGTGTTGCTACAGTTGTACAGGGTCTTGGTGAGGCCACACCTGGAGTATTGTGTACAGTTTTGGTCTCCTAACTTGAGGAAGGACATTCTTGCTATTGAGGGAGTGCAGCGAAGATTCACCAGACTGATTCCCGGGATGGCGGGACTGACCTATCAAGAAAGACTGGATCAACTGGGCTTGTATTCACTGGAGTTCAGAAGAATGAGAGGTGACCTCATAGAAACGTTTAAAATTCTGACGGGTTTAGACAGGTTAGATGCAGGAAGAATGTTCCCAATGTTGGGGAAGTCCAGAACCAGGGGTCACAGTCTGAGGATAAGGGGTAAGCCATTTAGGACCGAGATGAGGAGAAACTTCTTCACCCAGAGAGTGGTGAACCTGTGGAATTCTCTACCACAGAAAGTAGTTGAGGCCAATTCACTAAATATATTCAAAAGGGAGTTAGATGAAGTCCTTACTACTCGGGGGATCAAGGGTTATGGCGAGAAAGCAGGAAGGGGGTACTGAAGTTTCATGTTCAGCCATGAACTCATTGAATGGCGGTGCAGGCTAGAAGAGCTGAATGGCCTGCTCCTGCACCTATTTTCTATGTTTCTATGTTTCTATGTTTCTATGTCATGTATTTAACCAGCATTGTAACCCATATATAATCTGACCTAAGTTGTACACTCTGAGAACACTGGCCACTATGTGGTGAACTTGTGGGAGACACTCCTAACCGAGACCTTCAGATATAAAAGGGGAAGCTCCACCCACTTCCCGCACTTGAGGGCTATGAAATAAAGGACAGGTCACAGACTGACCTTCTCTCAAGCATGGCCCTCGTGTGCATTTATACTGTGTAGTAAGGACCTATCAATGGCGACCAGAAACTGGGATTTAAACCCTGCGAGCACGACCACTAGCAGAACAGACGAGAGGTACTGTGTTAAGGAATGGTTGAGACAGAGATTCAACATTGTTCAAGCAGCACACAGTTCTCCAGGCAGACAAGGGCAGTCGGGCATGCCCCAACATGTAGTCGAACCCAGAGGGGGAGTTCGACAGAGACAATGGCAAGCTGAACGGCGATTCACGCCATTGCAAGGGACAATGCGGCCAGTAATGGGGCCATCAACACCTGTTAATGGCACACTCAAGGACAATAACAGGGGCAGTCAGGGACGATCGACTGGCAAGGGACCTTTTGTTTCAAACAGCAGCTCATGCTGGAGTCATGGAGGCACACACTCAGCCGGAGTTTGCAGAGGTGAGCAAAATACCTGCGGAAATTTCAGAAATGAACGCTGGGGGAAATCGCTGGAAGCTGAAGTTCAGCGAGTTCATGTGGAGCACGTATATAGTTCATACACCAGGACGCCACCGATAATGATGAAAGTGCTCCTCAATGGCATCCCAGTATCAATGGAGCTAGACATGGGGGCCAGCCAGTCCCTGATGGGTATCAAACAGTTCGAAAAGTTGTGGCCGTCCAAGGCCAGGAGGCCAAAATTATCGCCGATTGACGCACAGCTACGGACTTACACAAAGCAGATCATTCCGGTGCTAGGCAGCACCACGGTAGTCGTGACCCACAAAGATTCGGAGAACAGACTGCCACTCTGGATTGTCCCAGGGGATGGTCCCGCACGACTGGGGAGGAGTTGGCTTGCAGTCATGAACTGGAAATGGAGCGATGTCAATGCAATTTCCTCTGTGGAGCGAGTATCATGCTCACAGATCCTGGACAAATTTGACTCATTATTTCAACCCGGCATTGGCACTTTCATGGGGGCCAAGGTAGTGATTCACATAAACCCGGATGCCAGGCCAGTACACCACAAGGCCAGAGCGGTGCCATACGTGATGCGGGAAAAGATAGAAGGCGAATTGGACCGCCTTCATCTCGCCAGTCGAATTCAGTGACTGGGCGAGTCCGATCGTGGCGGTGCTCAAGGCGGATGGGTCGGTCAGGATATGTGGCGATTACAAGGCCACCATCAATCGGGTGTCACTCCAAGACCAGTACCCGCTACCGAGAGTGGAGGACCTCTTTGCGACGCTATCCGGTGGCAAACTTTTTTCAAAATTGGACCTGACCTCAACTTACATGACCCAGGAGCTGGCGAGTGAGTCGAAGAAGCTGACCACTATCACGACACACAAGGAGTTGTTTGAGTACAACAGATGTCCGTTCGGGATTTGCTCGGCCGCTGCGATCTTCCAACGAAATATGGAAAGCCTCCTCAAGTCGATTCCAGGGACAGTGGTTTTTCAGGACGACATCGTCATTACGGGTTACGATACTGAAGAACACCTCCACAACCTGGAGGAGGTGCGACGCAGACTGGACCGGGTAGGGCTGCGACTGAAAAAGGCGAAGTGCGTCTTCCTCGCTCCAGAGGTAGAATTTCTGGGGATGAGGGTAGCAGCAGACGGGATCAGCCCTACTGCGTCCAAGACGGAAGCGATCCAGAGAGCACCCAGACCCCGTAACACGACGGAGCTGCGTTCATTCCTTGGGCTCCTGAACTATTTTGGTAACTTTCTTCACAAATTGAGCACGCTGCTAGAGCCGCTACACGTGCTCCTACGCAAAGGTCGCGAATGGGTCTGGGGGGACAGCCAGGAAAGGGCTTTTAATAGAGCACGCAATTTGTTATGTTCCAACAATCTGTTAACGCTATATGACCCATGTAAGAAACTTGTATTAACGTGCGATGCGTCGTCCTATGGTGTCAGGTGTGTGTTGCAGCATGTCAATGCCAAGGGTCAGTTACAGCCGGTAGCTTATGCCTCCACAAGTCTGTCCCAGGCAGAAAGGGGCTACGGGATGGTAGAAAAGGAGGCGCTCGCATGTGTATATGCGGTAAAGAAAATGCACCAGTACCTGTTTGGCAGGAAATTTGAGCTGGAGACAGATCACAAACCCCTAACGCCCTTTTGGCCGACAACAAGGCCATAAATGCAAACGCATCGGCCCGCATACAGAGGTGGGCACTCATGTTAGCCGCCTATGACTACACAATTCGGCACAAACCGGGCACCGAAAACTGCAGCGATACACTCAGCAGGCTCCCACTAGCGACCACTGAGGGGGCTACTGAGCATGCTGCTGAGATGGTCATGGCTGTTGAAGCTTTCGGAAGCGAAGGCTCACCTGTGACAGCCCGTCAGATTAAAGTCTGGACAAATAGAGACCCGCTATTGTCTCTAGTCAAGAAATGTGTCCTGAATGGGGACTGGGCAGCCATGTACAGGGCATGCCCTGAAAAATTTAAACCATTTCACAGGCGCAAGGATGAACTCTCGATTCAGGCCGATTGCCTACTGTGGGGAAACTGCGTAGTCATGCCCCAGATGGGCAGAGAGGTGTTCTTCAGAGAACTCCACAGTGGGCACCCGGGCATTGTCACGATGAAGGCAATTGCCAGGTCACACGTTTGGTGGCCAGGGATAGACACAGATCTGGAGCTTTGTGTTCGCAGGTGCAACACGTGTGCCCAGCTGGGCAATGCACCCAGGGAAGCCCCCTTAGCCCCTGGCCATGGCCCGCTAAGCCTTGGTCACGCATCCATGTGGACTACGCAGGTCCTTTCATGGGGAAAATGTTTTTGGTTGTAGTAGACGCCGACTCCAAATGGATCGAGTGTGACATTTTAAATTCAAGCACATCCTCTGCCACGGTAGAAAGTCTACGGGCAATGTTCGTTGCCCACGGTCTACCGGACATCTTGGTCAGCGACAATGACCCGTGCTTCACAAGCACTGAATTCCAGGACTTCATGGCAGGCAATGGAATTAACCATGTTAGAACGGCACCGTTCAAGCCGGCCTCAAAATGCCAGGCAGAACGAGCAGTGCAGATAATCAAACAGGGAATGCTCAGAATCCAAGGGGGTTCCCTACAATGCCGCTTATCAAGCCTCCTGTTGGCCTACAGATCCTGACCACACTCGCTCACAGTGGTTCCACCCATAGAGCTGCTAATGAAAAGGACGCTCAAAACCCGGTTATCCCTTATACACCCCACCATGAAAGAAATTGTCGAGAGCAGGCGCCAGTCACAATATGACTACCATGACAGGAATGCGAGGGCGCGATGTATTGATGTAAATTACCCTGTTTTTGTCCTCAACTACGCTGCAGGGCCCAAATGGCTCGCAGGCACTGTGATTGCCAAAGAGGGAAATAGGATTCTGGTAGTTAAACTTACCAATTGACAAATCTGCTGCAAACACGTGGATCAAACAAAAAGGAGGTTCAGCAACCCCATAGAAGAAGCAGAGGAAGAACACGATATAGAGTTCACTCCACCACAGGTGACCGCACACAGGAACCAAAGGGAGGAGAGCCCAATCACTGTGGGCAGTCTGGACAGGCCTGAGGCACTGCAAACAGCAGACACTCAGGCCAGCGCCCAACAACCGGAGCCCCAAAACTCATGCGCTCTACAAGGGAGCGTAAACCACCAGAGAGACTCAACCTGTGATCCCAATAAGACTTTGGGGGGGCAGGTGATGTCATGTATTCAACCAGCATTGTAACCCATGTATAATCTGACCTAAGTTGTACACTGTGAGAACACTGACCACTAGGTGGTGAACTTGTGGGAGACATTCCTAACCTAGACCTTCAGATATAAAAGGGGAAGCTCCACCCACTTCCTGCACTTGAGTGCTATGAAATAAAGGACAGGTCACAGACTGACCTTCTCTCAAGCATGGGTCTCGTGTGCATTTATACTGTATAGTAAGGACCTATCACACCCGCCTAGTTCCCTCGATCCCGCTCCGAGAGGCAATGGAGCGTGCAACAGTTCCTTACTTGCGCTGATTTCTTTAACTCTCCAGAAGGTTTTTCTGCAGAGGCCACATATGCTGGCCTAAGCAGAACTGGAGTAACTCTCAACTGGCCAAACTTGCCTTAATGGCCAGAATTGGCGCGGGTGGCAGGTTACGTCTCCTTTGGCCGAAAAAAAAAATTACCTAAAATAATCGTAACTAACTGAGTTACGTTGGTGCAAATTGATTGGGGAAACTGCTTTTTTAACAGGCCAAAAAAAGCAGCCTGCTCAAAAAAAACGGTGCAGATCACTGGGGAAAATTGAGCCCATAGTTTTAAAAAACTACAAAGTAACCACAAGCATTCAGCAAGCATTTCTAAGAGTGGAGTTACTCTATCACTTTTGGATTGATGTAACCTAGACTATGAATGTAAGTGGTATAAGACCCTCCACCGCACCAAGTATGTCACATGCAAAAATAATAATTGTTCACAGGTTCTTTGCATCTAATGCAGAACTGTTTTAAATGTTTTGAGAGTTTGAAAGAAAGCGCTTTCACAAACTCAGGACGTCCCAAAGAGCTTTATAGCCCATGAAGTACTTTGAAATGTAGTCCCTGCTGTAATGAAGGAAACCTGGCTCCCTTGCTCTTTTTCAAAATAGTGCCATGGGATCTTTTATGTCCACTTTGCTTTAACATCTCTTCTGAAAGAGGGCACCTCCAACAGTGCTGTACTCCCTCTGTACTGCACTTAAGTGTCAGCCTAAGTTATGTGCTGAAGTCCCTGGAGTGGAACTTGAACCCACAACCTTCTGACTCAGAGGCAAGAGTGTGACCACTGAGCCACAGCTGACACATGTGGATGCTTCTGACTGTACATTCAAAAACATTTAAAATTTAACAGCCCAGAACAAAGCGCTTGCATATACTATAAATGCTTAGAGCTCTTGTCTGGTCCTGAAGATTTGATTTGTAGCCAGGCAACATAAGTCAGATATAACTGCAGACTAGAGGCTTTGTTGAGAAAGTCACTTGTGCGTTAAAGATCCTTCATTATTCAGAAAAAGCCAGAGAATGGTTGTGTAATTTTGAGGTCACTTGGAGCTTGTTACATGTCATTCACACACAGCATGATGTAGATGTGCTTCACATCACCCATAGAAGATAAGTTCCACAGAGCAAATATTGCTGAACCACTAGAGATCATTGTATGGATTGAGAAAAATCACATTATATCTGGGTACCGAACATAGCCATCATCCCCACAGATTATGCCATGCGACAGCGAACTATTAATTCAAAAAAGTCCACCAACTGCTCCAAATATTTTTTCCTGTTGTGCTACTAAAAAGGTTTCAAGGCATGACCGAAATAAACAAACCCCGAATAAATCTACTTCATTCATATTATCACATGGAAAGTAGCATATTGGAGCCTCGTGACTGTTTTACAGGCAGTAGCAGTCAGGCCTATTGGAACGGATTTAATGTCAGTGATGACTTTAGTTATCTACAGATAAGTGCCATAAAAATGACTTTTAGAACAGAAAATAATTTGGGGAAACTTCAAAAATTTTTTTAAATTAAAAATTAATGCTTTATAAACATGATTCAGTATAGAGTATTTCTTTGAAGTGCTTCACTCTAAAATGCTTAAATAATAATCTTTCAAAAGAAAAGTGTCATCCATTTTGAAATGGCTCCTCTCAATTATTGTCAACTACTGTTGCTGCAACATTTGAGGATGGCACCAGGATTTGTTTGATATAAAACTGTACCAGCATGTATTAGCCTGAAGCCACCAGTTGGAATTTCTACACATCTAGACCAGCTGTAAACCACTGATATCATTTATAGGATCACTAATACTGAAAGATGATACGACATTTTATTAATCCAGCTGCATTCCACTTTTGTCTGGAGCTGTTCCTTAAGCTACCAACTTCAAAGCCAGCTTTAAATCTCACCTTCCACAGCATGGCTATAAGGTTAGGCGTGTTTATGTTCTTAGTGAGCGTAACGATATCAACAACAACAATGTGCAGTTATATAGCATCTTTAACAGAAAAACATCCCAAGGTGCTTCACAGAGGCATAATCAAAAAAAAATCAATAAAGTAAAAAGATTAATTGCATTAATCATTGTTGTCTATATCAAGTAAGCCATTAATTTACAAGATGGTTATTGAAAAAAAATTACAAACATAAAGTAAGACACAATTCAAAATGTGCTTTTTCTTGATACTGTGGTGTAGTTTTTTTCAAGTTTAGCATTAGATGTACATTTTTCAAGTGTAGCATGAGCTGCCTTTCATTATTGAAAATAATAAGCAGTGCAGAAAATTGAAAGTCAACGATTAGGAGATAATGGGGTGTTTCATGTTTAAACAGGGACAGCAATTAGGCCAAAGAGTATGCGGACACTATGTACTCTAAGGCTCAAGCAAGCACATTTGTAAAATCTGAAACACGCTGCACCCAATTCCCATACTGAAGGAATGATCCATGTATTATATGGTTAAAAACAAGCACTTTCTACCCTCTTGCTAATTGTGACTAACTACTTGAGATTTGATATGCTATATATTTTTTACGTTTGGTCAGAATCCTTGATCACTTAAAGAAAGATAAAGTATCAACAGTGAACACCTTAATTTACATTGATTCCAGGACAGATTAAGGTGGAGACAGATTCTTTACAAGAACAGATAGTCAAATGATACCTTGCTATTCCTTTCTCTCCCCGTATCCTTATTTACGTTGTGAAAGATGGTTACAATGAAATGAGTTTTCACGTTAGGCAGCTTGATGTATACTGCTGTTCGAAGATCTGCAAATTCTTAATTGCAAATCAACCAGCTGCAAAGAGTGGGACACTCGGCTACATTGATGGATTATTTAAGTCTTTTACCGATTATCAAAACTATTAATAGAAAAACCCAGACAACTTACACAGTCAAAGTAATGACATGATTTTCTGTTCAAAAGTGAGTTCAACATCTTGCATGGTAATTTATTAACTTCAGACCGATTGAACCTCGGTTGCGTGCTATTCTATGTATTTACAAGATGTGGGGAAAAAAACTGCATTCTATTCTTTGTTTCATCATTTGTAGAACCAAATCAAAATATCCAAACCCAACATACAAACAGCACAGGACAATACTAGCTAGATTTAACACGTCAATTAATTGATTATTTCATTCTCTGTTGATTTAAATTGTTAAACTATAATCAGTACAGTCCTGAAGGGCAATTAAAGTAGTTAGATTTCAGGATAGACTTTACCATGCACAGCATGGTATTACCACAAACAACATGGTATTTTTCACAAAAGAGAGGGACGATGCAGGCACTGCAATCAGGGAGTAGCAATGTGAAATATTCAGCGAGAGAGGAAGTATTAAGGGGTTTAACATCTTTGAAAGTGGATAAATCCCCAGGCCCAGATGAAATGTATCCCAGATTGTTAAGGGAAGCAAGAGAGGATATACCAAAGGCTCTGACAATCATTTTCCAATCCTCTCTGGCTACAGGTGGGGTGCCGGAGGACTGAAGGACTGCTAACGTTGTACCATTGTTTAAAAAGAGAGAAAGGGATAGACCGAGAAATTACAGGCCAGTCAGCCTAAGCTCGGTGGTAGGAAAATTATTGGAAAAAATTCTGAGGGACAGGATAAATCTTCATTTAGAAAGACACGGATTAATCAAGGACAGTCAGCATGGATTTGTTAAGGGAAGGTCATGTCTGACTAACTTGATTGAATTTTTTGAGGGGGTAACAAGGAGGGTCGATGAGGGCAGTGCATTTGATGTTGTATATGGATTTTAGCACGGCTTTTGATAAGGTCCCACATGGCAGACTGGTCATGAAAGTAAAAGACCATGGGATCCAGGGCAAAGTGGCAACTTGGATCTAAAATTGGCTCAGAGGCAGGAAGCAAAGTGTAAAGGTCGATGGGTGTTTTTGTGACTGGAAGGCTGTTTCCAGTGAGGTTCCACAGGGCTCAGTACTAGGTCCCTTGCTTTTTGTGGTAGATATCAATGATTTGGACTTGAATGTAGGAGGGTATGATTAAGAACATTGCAGATGATACAAAAATTGGCTGTGTGGTTGATAATGAAGAAGAAAGCTGTAGACTGCAGGAAGATATCAATGGATTGGTCAGGTGGGCAGGACAGTGGCAAATGGAATTCAATCGGGAGAAGCGTAAGGGGTTAAACATTAAGGGGAGGTGTGGTGCTTCTTTGTGCGTCCCATTGATGCTTTGAACGCAGGGTCCATGCTACAATCGGTCAGCCCTGCACTCTGCTTGAGTGCCGAGCTGTTGGCAGGGCACCCCCGTTCCTCGGTATTCCAAGTAGAACCCTTTTTTTGCTGCAGAGTATGCAGCTTTTTCCCTCCCCTTTAATCAGGGAAGTGCCCCTTGTTATATATGTAAACTTGTATTTACTCTGTACAGCCATCAGAGGGTTCATCCCCTGGAATCCCAAGGGATCCCATAATCCCTTGGGAGAACAGGTATTTAAGGAGGCCTCCCAGGTTGGAGAGGCATTCTGGAGACCTGCAATAAAAGACTAAGGTCACATTTTACTTTGAGCTCACAGTGTTCAGTCTGACTCTTTCTCCATACATAACACCCATCCTACACGGCAGCACTAGGCGGTCCTGTGCGTAGCGCTGTGCCCCGCACCCAAGGTGTCAGCCCTGCTACAATCCCAGAAAGGAATTGAGTGCTTCATTTAGTGCTCTACTTCCTTTCAGAGGTGGTAACTCCAATTTTTCGCGAGAGGCGGAACTTCTGCATCTGGTGCAAAGTCTTGCGCCTTGTGAATGTTACCGCCCCAAAATTTTTCCCCAACTATCTGTTATCTCCCTAGGATCATTTTACAGTGAAGCTCTGCTCTGCTTCATTTTCCTAATATTTAATTAATTGCAAATATCATAAATGCAGCTTATATAAAAACTTCTTTATAGAATGTATGGTCCACTTCATGACTCTCCATTTGTTATATTCACCCAGTCTGCAGCAGTATATTGAGAGTTGTTATTCTGTATGTACACACAAGTATGTCACATGCAAAACTGATAAAAATCAAGCAAATTTTGATAAAAGATAATCTTTGCCAAAACCTGCATTTATTGTTCACCTGTTCGGTGCTGGTGATGTCATTCCTCTTGCATCTGGTTGGAAGTGGCTTTATTTTGTCAGTGTTGGCCCACTGTCAGCTGGTATCACAACACTTATAAACCTTCGACCAAAGTCATCGAGAGTTCCGACCAAAATGTTAAGAACTCTATAAGTTTACATATTTGATCAAACCATGGAACATTTTTCTTCTCACAGTATTTGCAGGAACATCCTTTAAGATGTTCACACAGTCATAAATGCTTAACTGGCATTATAAATTGAGGGCTTCACTGCTGCTTGCCAGGAATGGACCGCGTATGACCACAGGGTGATCAGGAAGACATTGAGAAGGTGGGGGAGGGAAAGGCTCAATATGTATTGACCATGAGTGAGAGTGGATCTGGACCAACAGGCCTTTTTGTGCCAATAATGTCTTGTCTTCCTTCATTACTGTATTTCCTTGATTTTCAGGGGCAGGTAATAGGGCGTAGGAAGGAGAAGGAAGTTTATGTTGGAAGTTCAGGTTGTATGTATCTTTGGCTGGGTTCAGGGTGAGAGAGCGGAGGGGCAGAGTAATTAACCAGATTGGTTGCTATTTCTTTGGCTCCCAGGTACATTAATTATATGGATGTGCATTTGCAATATAAATGTTCCATCCAGATATTTTATTTTTCGGGGGAGGAATCTGGCACAGCAACAATACGCTTTGCTGCTGTTAGTGAGCAATATGTTAGTCTGTATCTTGAAGAGTCACTTGTCCTCTCACCAGCAAACCAAGGAAACATAGGACTTGTTACAGGACAGTGGGACATCATGATGCCAGCCACAGCTTTTGACATCCAGGAACAGGACATGTGCAGTGAAGTGTATCTGAAGTCACAGTCCGCCAGGCCATTTATTGGAAAATGTCAGAGAGGACTGGAATTGTGAAATTTATGTGAAGTGAGGTATGTTTAATGTATTATTTTGAGCTAATATTTTCCATTCTGTTACACATAAAGCTCATGAGAGTCAGTCTCCATACATCTTAAAATCATAGAATGATACATCACAGAAGGAGTCCAATCGGCCCATCGTGCCTGTGACAGCTCTTTGAAAGAGCTGTCCAATTAGTCTAACTTCCCTGTCCTTTCCCCATAGCCCCGTAAATGTTTCCTCTTCTAGTTCGTCTGTCTCAGAAGCCAGTGAATCAAGTCTTTTCTTCCCCTTTAAGCTTCTACCTCGAGATTCTAGCTAATCCCTTGATATTTTGAAGGATGCCATGGAGCGAGGTGTTGGGAACAGCCACCTTTAAAAGTGAATCAATCAGGGTGGGGGTGGGGAGCAGTAGCCACAGTGGCTCATGGTTTTTATGTGGAGCTAGTAAAAGCACTCCTGCATCTCCCAGCTCCACATTCAGGTAAGTATGGTTTTTTTATTTACCTTTTTGGTGGCAGCCTGCAGACCACTAGCAGACCATATACAGACCATGTTTTCCTAAACACAACTGGCTGGTTGTTTAAGGCATGGGCCCTAGACGCCTCTTTAATTACCTATACCATGTCACATTGGCACCCGTTTTACACTTGTAAAATGGCCATCGTATAATCGAATTTCTAGGCCAAAGTGTCTGTTTTACTGGTAGAATCATGATGGTTTCTATTAAACAATCAATAAATCTTCTATAAACACTAATTGATCATAGCAAAAAGCAGAATGAAATTAAAGCCATAACACTCTCAATATATTCCAGTAATGCTTGTTTCAAGTGTTCAAATGTAGTAGTGCCATAAAATGTCCTAGGGTATTGGCAAGTAATCACATTAAATGAGACTATGGACTAAAGTTATTGCCAGTAAAATTATCTGTAATTGATTTAACCATTTAAAGTAATTTGAAATAAGTTTAAAAACATTAATTATCTTTACATTATTAGTAGATTATTTTTTAACCACTTTGAATGTGCTCTGTGAAATCATCAGATTACATTGGGATTAGCAGAGAGTTAAAATCACGGCACTGTGGGTGAAATTGCTGACAGGGTTTCACCATGTTTTTTCTGGAAACACACACAGCTTATGATCTGCAGTGAGAGTGCAAAGCTTGCATTTATCATTTTTTAATCACAGTGAATTATTTGCTGAAATACACTCAAATCCACACGTTTCCAGCAGAGACTTGACACCACATCGTTGGTAAAATTGTGATATATGCAGACCTAATTGTGCTTCATACATAGTGAGGTTGTAGGCAATTCTAGTAATGAACTTTTTCTTATCCAACCTATTGTATGTAAAATGGATTCCATTGTACAATGCTTCAACATAAACCTTCAACTACAGAACTGCAAGACCATAAAAACAAAATAATGTGCAATACCTTTTTACGAAACCTCTATAAAATATCAGTGTTGGCTGCAAAATAATAGATTCTCATCCTCTTGTGACTTGAAACGAAACCAAGAAACAACCTATAAATTTGATAGTGTATTGGGGGAGGGGGGTCCTCTGTTCCTCATTGTGAAACACTGATGGCTCTACTTTCAGGCATCACCTCTATACCGTTCAGCACACATCCCTGGTTTAATAAGAAAAAAGAAGTAAACCGATTTAGGGGAGATTTATTATATACCAACATTAATGTCAAATTGCATGTGGAGAAAGATTAGAGTTGAGAGTTTGAATTTTTTTTAAGTTATTTTCTTCCCTTCCCCTTTTTCAAGGTCTTTGAGCGCAGCACTTTGTCCCTCTCCGAGAGGAGCTGGTGGGTAACAATCCCAGGCCACTACAACTGCCCACTAGGAAGTGTGTAAAAGCAGCCAGAGACACACACTCTCCCTCTAATTGTTTTATTTCCTCCCTGTATGAAAGCCTTTGTAGAGTTGCACAGCTGATGTCGACAACTCACTGTGAGCGCAGTCATTGACACCAACCAACACACGGTTTG
Organism: Pristiophorus japonicus; assembly: GCF_044704955.1. NCBI lineage: Eukaryota > Metazoa > Chordata > Chondrichthyes > Pristiophoridae > Pristiophorus > Pristiophorus japonicus. The sequence goes on from NC_091983.1 coordinate 134,309,661, forward strand.
GATTTGTACTGTTCTGCACACCATACAAAATCTTTTTCAACACATGGACACAGGCCACTAGCTGAGCAGAGACAGGTTTTGTGATGTGTCAAGCTGCAACTATGGAAGACCAGCTTATCTTAGTCAGATCAAAATACAATATCTGTTTACTATCACTTCTCACTGGTTGCCACGTGTTTTTCCTGGAGACCTATCTTTTTTAATAGATCCCATATCATTGATCGAATCTGATGTCACTTTTCATCATCATTGCCCGTGTATTGCTACCTATTTGCACAGACTTTTCATGCACACGCACTTTATTATCATTTTTTGTCACAACAGTCAGCAAGTAAGTGTCCACAATCTTGACATTGTCTCCACTTAAGGCAATACCATTGAAATCTCTGGAAAATTCAAGTGACATTTATTGCAAAAGAAAACTTGATTTTATAGGAATTTTATTCATATTGTATGCTTCTCTGAGGATAGCTAACTAACAATGAAATGAAAGTGAATTTCTATTACTGTCCTTCCAAGATCATTTTTTAACAATCAGACCTAAACAGTGTTTTCAATCTTATAACAATCCATGCAGCAACATTTTTTTATATGCATGTTTTTAAAACTCAGCATTCATGGCTCAGTGTTTATATTTTATAAACTGACACTAGATGGCAGTGTCAGAGGTCATCTGGTGTGGCTCATTAATTGCAACTTTACAAAATGGTGACTGTGCTAGTAACTAATATATATTACCATTAAGAGTTTTCATTTTGTACCTTTTTAAACTTACTGGATTTTGGATCAACTATAAAGCAGGAGAAAAGGGGCCGAATAAGGATTATAATTATTGTCATTTCTGGTAAAACTCATATCTGAGCACGATTAAAAGGTGCACAGAGGGAACTGGGTGATGCAGTGGGATCAGCACTGGACTTTCATCACTAGGACCTAAATTCAAATCTAGCATGAAAGCCTCCTTTGTCTGCTGGCTGTAAACAACAATAACGTGCATTTATATAGCACCTTAAATGTAGTAACACATCCATAACCTAAAACTGTGCCTTATTCAGTACTCTTAATTAAAAGGCTGATGTGGGGAGTGGAAAAAAGTCACGCTAATGTTGTACGGAGTAGTTATTTGGAATTGGTGTTAAGGCTTGTTGTTGTAGTAGAATGGAGGGAACTCTCAGCATCTGGCTATGTTATACCTGACCTGCGGAGTGCTTGATACTGACACTGGCCACATCAGTAATATCCCTCACTTTGATGAGCCCAAAAGTGTGCATAGAGAATCTGCTCTAATTGCTCAGTGAGTTGAGTAGAGGAAGATCTCAAATTCTTGGTCAGTCATGTTAACTGACCTCAGCTTGGGTGGCAGCAAGGGTTATCATTGGTTAGAGAGGACATTCACTGAGGACAAGATTAGACTCAGCTATGATGCCTCCTCATGTTGAATATCCTGCCAACACTCACTGCCGACAATCGATATTAGCCAGTTAGACAATGTAACAGAGTCCTTGGCAAAGAACCGATGCCTTCCAGAGAGGGGAGAAGATCTTGTTGGAAACATTGGCAAAACAAAAGTGCACACATGATGGTAAAACACATTTATGCAACATTCTCTCACCACCTTCATTCTGGCTCAATTTTTTCATTCCACCGGTTGTAAAACATCTGAATTCAGAATAAAATAAAAACAAATGCAATCTTCTTTTTTGAATTTTTCCCCATCACATAAATTTGCTTAACTGCCTTCCTCCTCCCCTGTGCACCTGGTTAGATAAGTTTCAGATCTGAATGGCATTCCACGTTTAGCCCATGGGAGGTGCACTTGCAACAGAGGTTGGATTAAACAAGTGGTGTCAGTTTTTACCAAAAGTGGGACATTCTCTGGTTCACCAAGGTATTGCGATAAGCACTAAATGAATAGCATCCATGCCCCACGGTGGTAGAGAGTAGTATTAAGTACTGCCAAACCTCAAACCCACAAGTATAGGACGGGCCTTCCCCACTATACCACCGCAGATCTCCCCAGGTGGCTTTTAAAATCTCATTCCATTTAAACTACTTTCCTGGCTGCGTCACCCCATTAAGTCAATCTGTGATCTGACATATTTAGAGTCATTTTCCAGGCTGTTGCAAACATCTTTTAATTTAGAAAGTCTATTTAGGACTTCATTGTGCCTCACTGATTTCAGTTCAATTGTTTCCTTAGCCAGTAGAGCATTTCATTTTTCTTCCCTGAAGGTCACTGCAGGCTGGCTCACCAGGAGCGTACGATCTTTTCAGCTGTGCTGCATTCTGTGCTACAGTGTCATGAAGATAAATGGAACAGTGCAAGTGTATGCCTACTTCCCCATTTACAATTATTGAATCTATTATCATACAGAGTAAATTAGACCATCACTGATTGAGCAGCTGGAAAACACACCGCAGAAATGTAATGTCCTTTTTGTTGAGGCAGGATGCCAAATTCATGTTTGCTTACAGTTTCAGATACAAAAAAAACCCATCAGATGCGAATGCCGTTGTGCCAAGAAAGAATAATGTTGACTGTACAGCTTCCTATGAAAGGTTTTGTATGTGGATCAGAGCTCAGTGAGCACTACAAAAATAAACGTTACCTTTCTGCTGGCAAAGCATGGGTTAAGCTCTCTTGTACCAACACCGCAAAGGTCATGCTAGCTTTTCTTTGGTACAGGCATTGCAATGCATCAGCATTGTGGCATAAACAAGCTTTTCCCTGCCCCCCCCCCCACACACACAAACACAAACACACACATATATCTTGTACCTGCTGTCAAAGTGCTGAAGCACCGTCAGATTACCTGGAACTTTCTACCATCGCGAAGCCAGGCCAACTAGCAAAGTCTTGCTGGTGCCAAAAGAAATCCTCCCAAAAAAAGAGAGAGATTTTTATTTTTGTCCTTACCTATTAGGCATCCTCCACAGGAGATGGCTGATGTTGTCTTGTGCTGGTTCAGAACAGAGTATAAGGGAACCTGAGTTCAGACTGAATTTTCCCAAATCCCACAGAGGCTGACACCAGGTGCCTCACACACACACATAAGCACATCACGAGCAGCCTCCTGCCTCTCAGAGATGTCCATTCTCGTTCTGAAGTATGCTGCCTCTGCTGCTGCTGCTGCCTTATTTTAGTATTCTGTTAACAAACCAACCTTAGTCTTCACTGCAGCTACATGTATATGTGTTAGTACTGTCCCAGGCAAATAGATGCTCCAGCTGCATTCAGCTGCTGCCTCTTTCTCTCTCTCTCTCTCTCTGTCTGATGCTGTGCAACTACTGGCTTATTACAGTTCCGCATCTCCAACCACTCATGCTGAGTGGGGAATAGGAGGTCTTTGGAGGTACGTATTGTCTGGAGCCATTAGAAGTAGACTTATGGCAGATAGCGTACACAGCCTGCTGCTAGTGCTGGACAGCTCTTCTGGGACAGACTCCTCGCTGCTTCTGCGTAAAGCTGAACAAAGCTGAGTTTGTTATTTTCTTCTGCATCATCAGTAAAAAAAAACAAGCCACATTATCAATAATAATACAATTTAAAAAAAACACTGGATTAAAGGAGAAGAAGGGGTGGAGTTAGGCTAATTCAGTCAGCACTCAGCTTTCACCCTGAACAGAATGACCTATTAGGTGTCTAAATTTGTCAGCATCATTTATTCATGTAGGGATTACAATGTTTCATCTGAGCTGGAGGGGGAGAAGCTCAGAACTGTAAGTTCTGGTACTAGACTGTCAAACTAATAATGTAACCCTTTAAATTCACAAAGTTTGATTTAAAGCACAGCTTTAGTCCCTCTTTTACGATCTTACAATTCGACAGCTATCTAGTCGTACAATTTCATTATTGAGGCACAGATTGAAGCAAGGTAAACAGTGGTGATATAGAAATGTTTTATATTCAGGACAATTCAGAACATGCTCCTTATAATAAAAAAAAGTTAGATATGGTTATTCTAATTCCCTATATTGGTTTTCATTACACATACTGGACATTTGAAAGGAATTTAGTTTTTATGAGGGATCAGCATTTGAAGTTGTTATTTATATAGAATAAAGATGTAATTTGGCTGGCCTGAAACAGAACTTTAATTACCCCAAATATTTGTGTTTTGTACTTTTTCAATTGTATCTAAATGTTTATTTTTCCAAAGCAGAACCTTAGTTTCCATGCTGCACACTGCAAAAGGAATTCAGCACTCAAAGGGTTACTCAGGCTCACAGTGACAAGTAGCTCGCATGAAGCAAAATAAATGTTTCCCCTGCAGCTTTTATTAACATATAAATAAAACAGACGCGATTCAGAAAAGTAAACTTATTCAAAGCAATTTGCTTCTCCTAAAAATGTCATCAGTAGAAATAATGGAACTTAATTTATTTTTCTTCTGAAGAAATTTCCAAGAAAAATATGGCCAAAGGTAAGTTTATTCTTAACGTATTCAGTCATTTCTTCCAGTTTTATCTCACATTTTGACTCGAACATGCAGCATAAAAGGTGGTGGTGAATTTTATTTTCATTACAATGTTCTTTATGTTACCAAAGGAGGGTGATTGGTGAACTCTTAATAGTATTAACAATTTCCTCTAACTCATCATTACTGATCTGCCATAATGAGTAATGACTACAGACCAGTTTCATTAGACAATGATTCAACAAACATGCACCCAGACTGAATTCAAGATAACTTTGTGCTCTGTATGAATATGCAATCATTTTAATGATAACGATATAGTAAATGTATTACATGATATTACACATTTACATTTGCATTGTAAATTATTCCAGTAGTTAATGAGTTCACTGTTCTGTATAACAGATGCAGTAAGACTAGAATCATACTGGAGAGTGCCTGACTAGTACAGTGGTCAAAGGAGGGGAGGTGATCACTTACACTGCTATGGTCATGTGCTGCAGTTCCAACAGTTCACTCCAATCTATCAATCACACGCCTGACGATTTTCATATTTTCTTTATCAAGCCACTAGATGGGGCATTCTACACTAAAAACTGACACTTCAATCGCTTTTGCTTGACAGGAAGGGCATTTGATGAAATGTGTCATTTAATTTGTTCCAGTTGAAATTTGCCGACAAATGCTTTGATTCCTAGCAAATCTTGCTGTGATGTTATGGGCCGGGGTGGGGTGGGGGTGGGGGAATAACGTAGCTTGACACTATGACTGGCATCATCTCTACTTACTACTTCGGTGGGATCAGCAGCTGTTACGTTTTCCGTTGAAAGCTTCATTAGTCTTTCATCATAGGTTAGGATCCAAGAGCTTTGTGACACTCAGATCCACATTGTCACCTCTGGAGAGTTGTGTACATTCTCTGCCGGGCAGCCTGGGTGGCAGTAACAGAGCACCTTTACCATTTGAATTAGGATTACTTTTATGGACTGGATAAGCTTTGGCTCAGGATACCCGAATAATAAAGTGTTGGCAAAATTGAATACTAGCTAAATAGTTTGTGAACCTTCCTAGAGCAGTGACTAGTGGAGTGCCGCAGGGCTCAGTGCTGGGACCTTAGCTCTTTACAATATACATTCACGATTTAGATGAAGGAATTGAGTGTAATATCTCCAAGTTTGCGGATGACACTAAACTGGGTGGCGGTGTGAGTTGTGAGGAGGATGCTAAGAGGCTGCAGGGTGACTTGGACAGGTTAGGTGAGTGGGCAAATGCATGGCAGATGCAGTATAATGTGGATAAATGTGAGGTTATCCATTTTGGTGGCAAAATCACGAAGGCAGAATATTATCTGGATGGCAGCAGATTAGGAAAAGGGGAGGTGCAACGAGACCTGGGTGTCATGGTTCATCAGTCACTGAAAGTGGGCATGCAAGTACAGCTTGCGGTGAAGAAGGTAAATGGCATGTTGGCCTTCATAGCTAGGGGATTTAAGTATAGGAGCAGGGAGGTCTTACTGCAGTTGTACAGGGCCTGAGTGAGGCCTCACCTGGAATATTGCGTACAGTTTTGGCCTCCTAATCTGAGGAAGGACATTCTTGCTATTGAGGGAGTGCAGCGAAGGTTCACCAGACTGATTCCAGGGATGGCTGGACTGTCATATGAGGAGAGACTGGATTAACTGGACCTTTATTCACTGGAGTTTAGAAGGATGAGAGGGGATCTCATAGAAACATATAAGATTCTGACGGGACTGGACAGGTTAGATGCGGAAAGAATGTTCCCGATGTTGGGGAAGTCCAGAACCAGGGGACATAGTCTTAGGATAAGGGGTAGGCCATTTAGGACTGAGATGAGGAGAAACTTCTTCACTCAGAGAGTTGTTAACCTGTGGAATTCCCTGCCGCAGAGAGTTGTTGATGCCAGTTCATTGGATATATTCAAAAGAGAGTTAGATATGGCCCTTACGGCTAAAGGGATCAAGGGGTATGGAGAGAAAGCAGGAAAGGGGTACTGAGGGAATGATCAGCCATGATCTTATTGAATGGCGGTGCAGGCTCAAAGGGCGGTGTGGCCTATTCCTGCACCTATTTTCTATGTTTCTATGTTTCTATGTTTCTAAGAAGATGGCCACTGCCAGCCAGGAGAAAAATAATATAATCCACACAAGACCATCACAGACCAGATGCACATTCTACCTATGTCTAAGTTATTATTTTTATTTGTTTCATGATGCACAGAGTGAATTTATGGGGTAGAAATTGGTATGTATTGCGCTTGTTTTCCAGGCACAAAACAGGTGCAAAGCATAAACAATTAGCAGTGTGATGGCCTGCGTCCAATCTAGAGAGGCGTTAGTCCCACTGCTAAATACACGGGCCCTTTTTTTAGGCAAACAGGGTGGAGCTGAAAACAGGCATTAGTCCCCTTAAATATGTAAATTAGGGGCCTACTGCATGTTGAAAGATCCCATTGAGAAATCTGTCCGAGATGAGCAGGGTATGTGCCGTTAACTCACCCCGAGTTTGTTGATAAGGCCCACAGACCAATTTGCATCAATCCTCGAGCCTCTCAGTTCGGGCATGCACTTGTTGGTTAGATTAAGATCTATTACTGTAAGTTGATAATTTTACTTGTGCATCTTTTTGGATGGTGTTTATTTTATTATCTGTGCTAATGTATATGCATACCTGCCAATTATGTGAAACATGTAAGTAGAATTGAAATGGGATTTTAATGCATGATATTGACATGTGTTGAGCTATGTTATTTGGGAAATAATGCTGTCTCTACTCTTCCTCAACAATGGGGCAATTGTAATATGTGTCATAAAATCAAATGCATTGAGAGAAAAATATGATTATAATTTCACTCTGTATGGCGTACAGAGGAAATCTTCCCAGATATATCATAACCCCAACCTCTGAAGAGTACACCTTACTGCACCAATATATCTCTATTTCCCACATCATCTACCCTCATGGCTTCTGTAAGTGAGACCACTTTGTGCTGAATATGTGCAGTTCTGTTCTATGATCTGGCATCCTCTAGTCATTAGATCAAAACCACAAAACACATCTGATCGCATTCCATCAATGTGGACTAAATTTGAACGCAGATCCAAGAGCTGAAAGCAGATTGTTCTAACTCGCTGTGGCACCCAGAAGGTGCATTTCAATGATTCAAAGTGGGGATTTTTTGGTGAGTGCTGAAAACCAAACAAAACTATTTAGCATAGCAAATAATGCTCCAGATTTAGGCCCCAAGTTTCGTCCTGCGGCGAAAACGGCGCACCTCCGAGCTGGGCGCCTGTTTTCCGCGCTGAAAACTGCGCCTAAAAAAAAGTCCGATATTCTGGGAGTTCGATGTCTGCTTGGCGCGGCGCGCTCTTCACAGCAGGGGGCGGAGCCTCACACTCACGGCGATTTTCTAAGTAGCAGGGGACGGGTACAATTTAAATTAGTCTTTGTGGTGCCGGCAACCCTGCACGTGTGCGTTGGAGCGTGCGCGCACGCGCAGTCTCACACAAACATTGGCACTCGGCCATTTTTTAAAATACTGCAGAAAAAGTGAAGATTTGTTTCTTGGACCCCTGCAAAGGCTTGTAATTTAATTTTTTTTGATATTTCTGTGTGTGAGGGAGTGCTTTTAGCAGCACTGCTGAATAAATCACCTGCTGAAATCAGTGAGTTCAGCTTTTCACTGCTAAACTTGCAGAACCGGTGCTGCATTGGTGCATGCAAATTAAGGACTGTTTGTTTGGAAAAATAAGAGTGCCAATTCAACTTTGCAATGGATCAACGTCCACAAAGAACAAAGATGGCAAACCATTGCATAATATGTGGTGTTGACAATGCAGCACCCATTCTGCAAATTTAAATATAAAACTGTCGATGTGGCTGCCTCTCCCTGTCCAAATGGCCTCAGTCCCCCTCACAGCTCGAAGGCTGCTGCTGTATCTTCGGCTGCCGTCGAGCCACTGACGCCGCCCCTAAAGCGTGGCCGAATGGCCTCAAGCACCATAAAGAGCTGCGTGTGTCAGGTGTTGATTCTTCGGCTGCCGGCCAGCCACTGACGCCGCTGATATCTCATGGCCGAATGGCCTCGGGTCCGTCCGGTGTTGCTTCTTCGCGGCCAGCCACGAACAGAATGAGGGCCTGCCTCAAGCACTGCAGCTCAGCTCGAAGCTTGCTGCCGCTGCCGTCGAGACACTGACGCCACACCCCTGCCTGTCTCCAACATGAAAGGCCTGCCTGAAGCACAGCAGGTAGGAACATGGTTTATTTAATCTTTCTTTGCTTATAAATTTTTATTCAGGTTGGATTTATTTGTATAATATTTGTATAAGTATAACTAAGGATTGATTGTAGAATTTAATGACTTCCCTTCCCCCCCTCCCCCCCCCCCCCACCACCATTCCCTACGCCTAATTTGTAACCTACGCCTGATTTTCTAAAGTGTAGACAAGGTTTTTTCGAGCATACAAAAATCTTCACTTACTCCATTCTAAGTTAGTTTGGAGTAAGTTTTCACTCACGAAACTTTGAAATCAGGTGTAAGTGGCCGGACACGCCCCCTTTTGAAAAACAAATTCTGTTCCAAAGTGAAACTGTTCTAACTGACTAGAACTGGAGCAAACTAGATGTCGAGAATTCCGATTTCTAAGATACTCCGTTCTACACCAGTTGCTCCTAAAAATCAGGAGCAAATCATGTGGAAACTTGGGGCCTTAGTGTCTCATTGCAATGATATGATGTCATTGGAAAATTAAACACACACACTTCAGTGCTGAGAAAAAATGGAATATAGAAAAGTTGGCTAGCATCTAGAGAAAGCTGTCCAGCACTGGTGAGAGGACACATTTTCCCTTCAACTAACCCCTGAGGTAGAGTAGGCCACCTCTGTTCTGGTGCCATAACAGATTGAGAAAGTTATTGGCTCTGACACTTTTGGCTGTATTCTGATCTAAGCCCTGTGAAATCAAAACATCTGAACATAATTTTTAATATGCCAAATGTGTGCTGCAGTACTAGCCTTGTGGTACGGTGTGCCCCACTAACTATAAAATCCATAATCCTCCTGTTAAATTCAGAACAGCCAAGGATAAAAGTCATGGGAACTGCTCAGAAAATTGGCACACACATCTGCGATGACATTCCTGGTATTAGATACCACCTGTTCATTATGGAATGGAAACCTTTCCAGTTAGGATGGTTATATATATTTTCAGCAGGTGTCTTGTTCATGCTAGTCACAGGACGTTATCATTTAAGGTACCCTAGTTTCTATGTAATAGAATGATTGTTGCTAGTTGGCAAGTGTCAGAACATTGCACTATGGGTTTTATGATTTAGACGGATTAAGTGAAACTGTATCAAATAGGTGTTTAAATAAATCATTAAAAAGAATAGTATCTCTAAAGGTACGAGCTATGCCGTGAAATGATAACCAGAGCAACTAGGGTGTTGGGGTGTATCTATGGAACAATTGAGCACAAGACAAGGCATACTACTTTGTGCTTAGTTAGGCCGCACTTGGAATACTGTGTCTAGTTTTGGTCTCCTCACATGCTGGGCAATATTGAGGCTTTGGAAAGGGTGTAGAGGAGGTCCACGAGACTAATTCCCCATTTCAAACATTTTAGTCATCAAGATCGGCGAAATGAGTTGGGTCTCTAAACTTAGGAAAAGGGTGGACTTAGAAACATAGAACATAGAAAAATAGGTGCAGGAGTAGGCCATTCGACTCTTCGAGCATGCACCACCATTCAATAAGATCATGGCTGATCATTCCTTCAGTACCCCTTTCCTGCTTTCTCTCCATACCCCTTGATCCCCTTAGCCGTAAGGGCCATATCTAACTCCCTCTTGAATATATCCAGTGAACTGGCATCAACAACATAGAACATAAGAACATAAGAATTAGGAACAGGAGTAGGACATCTAGCCCCTCGAGCCTTCTCCGCCACTCAACAAGACCATGGCTGATCTGGCCGTGGACTCAGCTCCACTTACCCGCCCGCTCCCCGTAACCCTTAATTCCCTTATTGGTTAACAATCTATCTATCTGTGACTTAAATAGAACAACTCTCTGCGGCAGTGAAATCCACAGGTTAACAACTCTCTGAGTGAAGAAGTTTCTCCTCATCTCAGTCCTAAATGGCCGACCCCTTATCCTAAGACTATGTCTCCTGGTTCAGGACTTCCCCAACATTGGGAACATTCTTCCCGCATCTAACCTGTCCCGTCCCATCAGATTCTTATATGTTTCTATGAGATCCCCTTTCATCCTTCTAAACTCCAGTGAATAAAGGCCCAGTTGATCCAGTCTCTCCTCATATGACAGCCCAGCCATCCCTGGAATCAGTCTGGTGAACCTTCGCTGCACTCCCTCAATAGCAAGAACATCCTTCCTCAGACTAGGAGACCAAAACTGAACACAATATTCCAGGTGAGGCCTCACTAAGGCCCTGTACAACTGCAGTAAGACCTCCCTGCTCCTATATTCAAATCCCCTAGCTATGAAGGCCAACATACCATTTGCCTTCTTTACTGCCTGCTGTACCTGTGTGCCACTTTCAGTGACTGATGTATCATGACACCCAGGTCTCATTGCACCTCCCGTTTTCCTAGTCTGCCGCCATTCAGATAATATTCTGCCTTTGTGTTTTTGCCCCCAAAATGGATAACCTCACATTTATCCACATTATACTGCATCTGCCATGTTTTTGCCCACTCACCTAACCTGTCCAAGTCACCCTGCAGCCTCTTAGCGTCCTCCTCACAGCTCACACCGCCACCCAGTTTAGTGTCATCTGCAAACTTGGAGATATTACACTCTATTCCTTCATCCAAATCGTTAATGTATATTTTAAAGAGCTGGGGTCCCAGCACTGAGCCCTGCGGCACTCCACTAGTCACTGCCTGCCATTCTGAAAAGGACCCGTTTATCCTGACTCTCTGCTTCCTGTCTGCCAACCAGTTCTCTATCTACGTCAGTACATTACCCCCAATAACATGTGCTTTAATTTTGCACACCAATCTCTTGTGCGGGACCTTGTCAAAAGCCTTCTGAAAGTCCAAATACACCACATCCACTGGTTCTCCCTTGTCCACTCTGCTAGTTACATCCTCAAAAAATTCCAGAAGATTCGTCAAGCATGATTTCCCTTTCATAAATCCATGCTGACTTGATGCGATCCTGTCACTGCTTTCCAAATGCACTGCTATTTCGTCCTTCATGATCGATTCCAACATTAGTGGCATCTGATTGAGGTTTGTAAGATAATGAAGGAAATAGATTGTGTTACAGTTGACAGTTTTTTTCAATTAAATAGGTTAGGCAGGAGCAGGGGTCACAAATTTACGTTGTATAAGACCAGATCTAGGTTAGATGTCAGGAGGTGGATCTTTTCCCAGACAATAGTCGACCTCTGGAACAAGCTGCTGTATCGTGCAGTGAATGCTGATTCGCTGAATTCCTTCAAGCGAGAGCTGACCTGTTTCCGGAGATCACCTCTTAAAGAAGCAGGTATTGCAGGGAATTTCATGCCAGTGCGATCTCCTCGACAGGTCAGAGAGGAATTTCCCAGATTTTATTTCCCTCAAAATGGTTTGGGTTTTTTAATTAGCTTTTTCTCCTCTTCTAGGAGATCACATGGTTTTTGGTGGGGTGGAGAGTATATATTGTGATACACAAGGTATTGCAATTGTGTGGGATAGGCTCGATAGACCAAAGAGTCTTTACCTGTCTGTCATTGTTTGTATGCTTGTAAGTAGGTACATCTTACATACACATATCTGAAGGCATAATCATCTCCTGTGTTTGTGCATACATTTATCTAAAAACAAAAAAAAACACTTATTTTTTAGTTGTAGTCATAACAAAAGATCCTGGAAGCAATAGAGGGAAAACATTTAGTGAATTTGGTACCTTTCCTAAATGTTTGTGAAAGAATAGAATCATAGATTCATAGGTTCAATTTTACCCAATTATCTGCGCCGGTTTTTTGGCCTGCACCGTTTTTTTGGGAGTAAATTAAAATCTCTAAGTTTCCCCAAAGCTTCTGTGCTAGCGTAATTCACTTAGGTAGGATTTTTTTGGCTATGATTTTTTTTACCTCATTGGAGGCATAACCTGCCACCCGTGCCAATTCTAGCCATTTAACCAAGTTTGGCCAGCTCCGATTTATTCCAATTTTTCTTAGGACAGCATACGTGACCACTCTGGAAAAACTTTCTCGGCAGTTAACAAAATCAGCACAGGTAAGAGAATCAGTGCAGCAGATGCAGTTCCGCGGTCGGGACAGCAGCAACAGAGCGGGAAGAGGGGGGGAGACCTTTCGGCCAGGGTTAGGAGCAACACCCAGCACCGGGAGGAGAGGGAGGCTTTTCGGCCAGGGTTAGGAGTGGCACCGGGCACCGGGATGGGGGAGGGGGAGGGGGAGGTGGGGGCAGGGTGGGGGGTAGACTTTTGGCATAAACACTTTAATAATTTAATGCTTGAATGCTGCTGCAATGTGCAAGGTGCTTGTGCAGGTTGCTGTGAGCTGGCCAGAATGTGTTGTATGTTTCACTTTCCAGCCTCAGCCCACAGTATGTCCCTCGTTACCCTGGCAACCCGATCTTTTTGGTGCCGATCTTAGGCTCCACCCCAAAAGCTAAAGGACAGGCTAGGCGGCACCAAAATGAACAATTCAAACGGGGAAAGTTGGATGATTTCTTTTAGGGGGCGTTTTTGGGCCCCCGAAAAATGGGCCTAACTCTTTATTACGCCAAAAACCAACTTTGGGAAAATTGAGCCCACAAAATAGTTACAGTACAGAAGGCCACCGTTCAGCCCATCGAGCTTGAGCCAGCTCTCTGAAAGCTAATCCCACTCCCCCGCCCTTTCCCTGTAGCCCAGCAATTTTTTTCCTTTTAGGTACTTATCCAACTCCCTCTTGAAAGCCATGATTGAGTCTGCCTCCACCACCCTTTCAGGCAGTGCATTCCGGATCTTAACCACTTGCTATGTAAATATGTTTTTCTTAGGTCGTCTTTGATTCTTTTGCCAATCACCTTAAAAGAAAGAAAAAAAGATGACCTCAGGACATCTCAAAGCAAGTTACAGACAATGTAGTACTTTTGAAGTTAAGGCACTGTTGTAATGTAGGAAATAAGACAGCCAATTTGCACACAGCAAGGTCCCACAAACAGCAAGGAGATAATTGGCAAATAATCTGTTTTTAGTGATGTTGGTTGAGAGATCAATATCAGCCAGGACACTGGGGAAGACTTCCCCACCCTTCTTTGAAATAATGCGTTGGGATCTTCTACGTCCATCTGAGATGACAAACGAAAGCTCGGGAGACAAGAGCTCTGCAGCCATGTATAGAAGGAATCAGTACACCATATAAATGCAAAAGGGCACTTTGCCCAACTGCACATTCATCCTGTCATTTATTTTAAATGCAAAAACAAAATAGTCTCAATGGGGTCAAATATATCAGAAACAATAACTTGTATTTATATAGTGCCTTTAACATAGGAAAATGTACCAATGTGCTTCACAGGAGTATTATAAAACTAAATTTGATACGAGCCATATAAGGAGAAATTAGGACAAATGACCAAAAGCTTGGTCAAAGAGGTAGGTTTTAAGGAGCATCTTAAAGGAAGAAAGAGAGGTAGGGAGGTTTAGGGAGAGAATTCCAGAGCTTAGGACCTAGGCAGCTGAAGGCATGGCCACCAATGGCTGAGCAATTAAAATCCATTTTTAAAAGGGATTTAAGTTCCAGGAGAGTGCTCCATACTTCAACACAGGTGCTACAAGCACAAAAATGCAGGATGATTTGGGAAGAAAGAGGGCTAGGAAGTGTACCCAGGATGCAAATGAGGCCTTGGTAGGTGCTGTAGAGAGTGGATGGGGCTAGATTGCAAAGAAGAGTAAAGGGAAACTGCACCCATCTGCAATGAAAGAAGTGTGGAAACGTGTGGCCGAGCAGGTTTCCTCTGTGGAATCCATCATGAGGACCAATCACCAGTGCAGGAAGAGGTGGGACCTTTGCGGGACAGCCAGGGTAAGTAATATTTTTATTTATGCACTCCAATTACTTAAATTGTAAATGTGACACATCTTGGTATCGCTGATCATCACGCATTATAAAGACTGCTATTTTTCTGCACTGCACTTCAATGTTTTCTTGATGAACAACGTGCAAGTAAAGAGACATTAAACAGATCACTTAATTAAATGCACACAGCATGGTATAAGTGCTTTGATGACTGTCTGTGCGTGCCACAACAGCAGAAGGCCCTCTCTTAAAAATTTCTATTGCCATCTTTGCAGAAAAAGTTGTCCCATAACCGGCGAAATCAATGGAAAACTGGTGGCGATCCAGCAACACTGCTCCCACTCACTCACCTGGAAAGTCGTGTGGCAGGTCCGATTGGTGCGTCGCAGAGATCGACTACCCGTGCGGATGCTGAGCCCAGGTGCGAGGGAGAGGGTAAGTCCTGCAAAATTCATAGCCATGGTTGGCTCAATGTTAAGTACTATGTGGGCTAGGCTTCGGTTTATGCAATGCACTGTCAGTCATCGTAGTCCTTCAAATGAGCCTGTGCTAAGTTAGCCTACTCATGTCACCATGCCTCCTCCCCTGCTGCTATCCAGTCATCTGTTCTTTTATATTTTGCAGATAATTCAGAAACATCCAATAATGGAGAAGACCCCACCAGCTCGCCAGAAGCGATATTGGAGGACACTGACCTCAGCCATCCTGACAAACTTCTAAAGGAGGAGGAACAAATGGATATGGTGGGGGTGGGGGGGTGGTTGTTGTTGAGTGTGGAGGAGGGTACGCAGGCACAAAGGCCAGCAGTATGGAGGAGGTGGAGTGGGGGGAGATTGGGACATTCTCGGGTTACACAACATCCGAGGTCGCGGGTCCCAGTGGGTTTCAGCAAAGCACACTCAAGGCACAGCAGGCCATCTGCCGTCTGTGCAGAGGCTGCGTCGGCAAGACTGCTCTGCCAAAATTCAGGCTGAATGGGAAGTAGTAGATTTGATGGGAATGACTGGGGAGAGTGTTATGTATGTAAACATTATAACTGTGTAAGACTTGCCACCAGAGGGTGCACCTGTTGGAGGCCCAAGGATCACCTGCACACCTCATACAAGCGAATATAAAAGGTTGTCTGCCATGCTGCTTTAGCACTCTGGAGTTTTATTTTAAAGAGACTAAGGTCACATCAGTTTAAGCTTATCGTACTCAGTCTTGTGGAGTTATTCTAAACATAACAATTGGCGACGAATAACAGATCATGAACTTTCACATGGTTATGGCTGCCATTTGTATTCTTGAGTGACTTGTAGAGGGTGATGATTGGAAAGCCTTCGTTGAACGTCTTGACTAGTACTTCGTGGCCAACGAGCTGGATGCGGATGATAAAGCGATCAAGCGCAGGGCGATTCTCCTCACCCTTTGTGGGTCTAAACATATGGCCCCATCAAGCATCTGCTAGCACTGACAAAACCAACAGAAAAGACATATGCAGAGTTGTGTACGCTGGTTCGGGAACACCTCAAGCCGAAGGAGAGCATCTTGGTGGCCAGGTATCGCTTTTATATGCACCAACGCTCCGAGGGCCAGGACGTGGCGAGTTATGTCGCCGACCTAAGACGCTTTGCGGGACCTTGCGATTTTGCTGGATATTTTCTGGAAATTCTGCGGGACATTTTCGTGCTTGGAATCGTCCATGAGGTCATTCTTCGCAAGTGCTGTCTGCCGAATCACCAGACCTGAACAAGTTCATCACGATAGTCCAGGCTTTCATGTCCACGAATGATAATATTAAACTATCTTCTGAGCATCGAAGCTCACCGGCAAGTACTGTGCATAAAATAACGCCGTTAGCAGGCAAAACTGTACGTGGCAGGGCCGACATGTCTGCAGCTGCAAAACAATGGGGCACCTCCAGCGAATGTGCAAACGTGCTGCAAATCACCACGTGGCAGAGTCAGCAGAAGGTGGTCGATCCGAAGCGGATCACGCAGAATAAGTAAGAGAGGCAACTCAACCTGAGGCCGAGGAAGAAGTGTATGGGCTATACACCTTCACCACCAAGAGCCCTCCTATAATACTGAAAGTCAAATTAAATGGAGTTCCAGTTTCCATGGAGTTGGACGCGGGGGCGCGTCAGTCAATTATGAGCCAGAAGGCTTTTGATAAACTGTGGGGCAACAAGGCACAAAGGCCCAAACTGAGCCCGATTTATACAAAACTGCGTACTTACACCAAAGGGCTCATACCAGTCATTGGCAGTGCGCCAGTGAAGGTATCGTACGATGGAGCTGTGTATGACTTATCACTGTGGATTGTACAAGGCAATGGCCCAACGCTGTTTGGCAGAAGCTGGCTAGGAAAGATTCGATGGAACTGGGATGACATCAAAGCACTATCTTCAGTGGATGATGCCTCGTGCGTTCACGTGCTGAGCAAATTTCTGTCACTATTTGAACCAGGCATCGGCAACTTCACAGGCGCCAAGGTGCAGATCCATCTAGTCCCTGATGCACAGCCTATTCATCACAAGGCTCGAGCGGTTCCATATATGATGAAGGAGAAAGTTGAGATTAAATTGAACAGACTTCAACGAGAGGGAATCATATCGCCAGTTGAGTTCAACGAGTGGGCCAGCCCAATTGTTCCAGTGTTGAAAAGCGATGGCACGGTCATCCTACAAGGTAACGATCAAACGAGTCTCGTTACAAGACCAGTATTCACTACCCAAGGCGGATGACCTGTTCGAAATGTTAGCAGGGGGAAGTTGTTCACCAAATTGGATCTAACTTCCGCTTACATGACACAGGAGCTGGCTGAATCTTCGAAAAGATTGATGTGCATCAACACGCACAATGACTGTTTATATACCACAGATGCCCTTTTGGGATTCGCTCGGCTGCTGCCATTTTCCAGAGGAACATGGAGAGTCTGCTGAAATCAGTTCCGCATACCGTTGTGTTTCAAGACGACATCCTGATCACCGGTCGTGACACCATCGAACACCTGCACAACCTGGAAGAGGTTCTAAGTCGACTAGACAGAGTGGGACACAGGCTGAAATGCTCCAATTGTGTTTTCCTGGCACCAGAGGTCAAATTTTGGGGGAGAAAGATTGCGACAGACGACATTAGACCCACGGACTCAAAGGCGGAGGCCATCAAGAACGCACCCAGACCACAGAATGTGACAGAGCTGCGTTCGTTCCTGGGACTCCTCAACTATTTTGGTAACTTTCTACCCAGGTTGAGCACTTTGCTGGAACCATTGCACATGTTGCTACGTAAGGGTGATGACTGGGTTTGGGGTAAATCTCAAGAGACAAACCTTTGAGAAGGCCAGAAACCTGCTATGTTCTAGCAAGTTACTTGTATTGTATGACTTGTGTAAACGTTTAGTGCTAGCTTGTGATGCACCTTCGTATGGGGTCGGGTGTATGTTACAGCAAACCAATGTATCAGCCAAACTGCAATTGGTTGCATGTGCGTCTAGATGTCTAGCTAAGGCTGAAAGAGCCTACAGTCTGGTCAAGAAAGAAGCTTTAGCATGCGTGTACGGGGTTAAGAAAATGCACCAATACCTATTTGAACTGCGGTTTGAGCTTGAAACCGACCACAAACCGTTCATTTCGCTGTTTTCAGAAAGCAAAGGTATAAACACCAATGCTTCGTCCCGCATCCAAAGATGGGCACTAACATTGTCCGCCTATGACTATGTTATCTGCCACAGACCAGGCACGGAGAACTGTGCTGATGCCCTCAGTCGGCTATCATTGCCCACCACCGGGGTGGAACTGGTGCAACCCGCAGAATTGCTTCTGATCATGGATGTTTTTGAGAGTGAGGGGTCACCCATCACGGCTCGCCAGATCAGGACCTGGGCTAGTCTGGACCCTGTCCTATCACTGGTAAAAAGTTGCATCCTCAATGGGAGCTGGTCGGCTGTTCCCGGGGAAATGCAAGATGAAATTAAGCTGTTTCACTGACACAAAGATGAAATGTCCATCCAGTCGGATTGTCTCTTAGGGGGTAATCACGTGGTTTTGCCAAAAAAAGGCAGGGAAACGTTTATACGCACCCAGGCATAGTCATGATGAAGACTATCGGCAGGTTGCACGTTTGGTGGCCCGGCATTGACTCGGAATTGGAGTCATGCGTACACCAATGTAACACTAGCTCACAGTTGAGCAATGCACCAAGGGATGCTCCACTGATTCTGTGGTCATGGTCCTCCAAACCGTGGTCCAGGATCCACATAGATTTCGCTGGTCCCCTTCGAGAAAAGATGTTCTTAGTAATAGCGGATGCTTACTCTAAATGGATTGAATGTGTAATCATGTCATCCTGCACGTCCACTGCCACCATTGAAAGCCTCCGGGTCATATATTCGCCACCCATGGCTTGCCCGACGTCCTTGTCAGTGACAATGGACCGTGTTTCATCAGTTCGGAATTCAACGAGTTTATGATCTACAATGGCATTAAGCATGTCAGGTCTGCCCAGTTTAAGCCCGCATCCAATGGTCAAGCAGAACGGGCAGTCCAAACTATCAAGCAGAGCTTGAAACGCATGACGGACGACTCGCTGCAAACTCATTTATCTTGGGTTCTGCTCAGCTACCAGACATGACCACACATGCTTATCAGGAATCCCCCGGCGGAATTGTTAATGAAGAGAGCACTCAAAACTAGTCTCTCCTTAGTCCACTCGGATCTAAATGATCATGTGGAAACCTGGCGTCACCAGCAAAACATGTATCACGATCACGTGGCTGTATCGCGTGACATTGATGTAAACGACCTTGTGTTTGTCCTTAATTACGGTCATGGTCTCAAATGAGTTGCTGGCACTGTCTTGGCCAAGGAGGGGAATAGAGTGTTTATAGTCAAACTATGTAATGGACAAACATGCAGAAAGCATTTGGATCAGACCAAACTACGATTCACTGACAACCAGGAATAACTTGAAGAGGACATCACCATCATCGATCCACCAACACACACCCAACCAGCAATCGACCTCACCGTCAATCAAGACGATGAACCCACCATTCCCAACAGTCCGGTCAGACCAGCCGCGCTGCAGTGCAGCAATGGCCCGACCAACTCACCCATGCCAGAGTTCGAACTCAGGCATTCAACCAGGGAGCGAAGGGCCCCGGACCACTTCAACTTGTAAATAACTTGTATCAAAGACTTTGGGGGGAGTGATGTTATGTATGTAAACATTATAACTGTGTAAGACTTGCCACCAGAGGGTGCACCTGTTGGAGGCCCAAGGGTCACCTGAAAATGTCATGCAAGCGAGTATAAAAGGTTGTCTGTCATGCTGCTTTGGCAATCTGGAGTTTTATTAAAGAGACAAAGGTCACATCAGTTTAAGTTTACAGTACTCAGTCTTGTGGAATTATTCTAAACATAAAATCACCAAATCACTCCTCGAAGCCATGGGTGGGATCTCAGGAAATGTCGCAGCACTATTTGCTGATATTAGGGAGGGCATGTCAGGAAGCATTGCAGTACTATCTACAGAGATTAGGGAGGACATGTCGCAGATAGTAGCTGCAACGCACGACAACACCGAGGCTGTCAATGCCCAGCGGCAATTGATGGTCTCGACTGATGCCACTCCAATCCCCAGACAAAACCTTACCAGTCAGTGTTCAGGCTGAGTACTAGGATGAACATTCCAAAGCCGGGACTTCCACAGCCCCAGCTTCTCGAGGGCTTTCAGGGCTTCCATTGCCGTCTCCTTTGTCTGTCCCCCAACAAGCGCAGCGCCCTTCCTGCAATACTAATCAAAAACAGCTTGGAGTGACCAGGATTAGGGGTAAGCCTGTGGTTACAGGCAAGACCAATGCCAAGTACAAGAGGGGGCGGGCTGTTTAAATAGTTGGGGGGGGGGCGCGGAAGAGGTGGCTTCAACTGAAGTTTGTTTGCTGCTGTGTTGTTATTTTGCAGTTCTTTTGTTCTTCGTTTGTTATTATTGCTGTGCTTTATTGTTATTTAAGTGAAGTTAATTTAAAAGATTAATATAACACTAAATATTTTTTATTAGTTAAGAAAGTTGCTTTTAAGTACAAGTGTACAAATGTTTAATAAATTTCAAATATTTTTTTCAACTAAACCAAACTTATGCAGTGTCTCATTCGCAATGTCCTGAAATGCCCTTAAAAACGAAGTAAAAACTCACAAAAAGCTCAATCTGTCAAACTCAGCCTTCCCTCCAAAAGCTTTCATTCACTGAACTGTAGTTCCGTTTTCCAAGATGGCGCCGTTATCAACGATTTCGATCCGACTCGACCAGGTAAGACAAGCTTTTTTTGTGCGGTATTTTTCACGGTCCTTAAAAATGTCGTTATTGGCCAAATTCACAAAAATGGCGTTATCGCTATTTTTGGCGCCCCGTGACATCACAAAAATGGTGTTGAAAAAAGACAGACGTTATTTTTTTAACGACGGCATTATAACACTGACCAAATTAGCAAAATGGCGTTATATTTTTTTACAACAAAAAAACACTTTTAAAGTGAAGAAATGGCGTTAAAACGGGCGTTATCCTGGCCAAATTCTGGCCCTATATGAGGTATTTCTTTACAGGAAAAACAATGTAATTAATTGTATACAAAGCCTGATAATATACAATAAAAATGAATGGCAAACATACCCAATGTTATTTGGAATCAACCTTGCAATTCTCAAAAATTTCTGATCAGCCTCAGCACCACAAGCTAAAAACTTCAGTGCCCGGAATGCTAATCTCAGCACCGAGGATGCCACTGCTTACCTCAGGCCAGGGAATGCTGCTGTTCGTAGTTGCCAGATAATAAAAAATTAGCTCCCTCAGTCCCTGCTTCAACTCAGGCCTCGTGTGCAGGTTTTTACTGACCCATTTCCCACTTTGCTGCCTGCATCACTCCCATAAATGTGCTCTATTCCAGACACAAATGCTCCACTTGTCACCATGGTCCTGGACTCCAGGTGAGCAACACCACAAAAGATCCAATTACAGTATATATTTAAAGTCTTGTGCATAGTGTGTACTACACTTTAAGATGTCTGTAGCACAAAAACATTTGTCATGGGTTTACGATTGGTTCGAATTTTGAGGAAGCAATCTAAAAAGCCTTGACATCTATCACTTATTTCACTGTCTGTCACTAGATCTCCCACAAATTTCCACCATGTCCTTTGCCTCACCATAACCAATGCCTTAGGAGAACCAGTGGTAATTTAAAAGTTTATGATGTCTTGGTAAAACATAATGTGCAATGAGGTCATCATTGCATCAATGTTCGTTATGATTTTTCTTTACAATAAAAAGAGAAATTGTGGGTGTGAAAATTCCCTTGGTAATATGTACATTCCTGGAGAAAGAGAGACTGAATAACTGGAAAAATAAAGGCATAGAGAGATACATAAACAGTGAAATTGACCAGGAACAAGAAATTTTCCTTTACAAATAATTTTAGTTCTTATTTGACTGGATCGTGCTGTGAGTGGTGAATAAACGGAGCCAGCCATTCGTTAGACTTGCACTTACCCAGAGATGTTCTGTGGGCTTTTGCAGAGCAACTTCCTGCCAGCCAACCAGTCAAAAAGTGCAGCACCCTCTACAGGACATCTGGGACCTGTCTGAACAGGTCAAGCGACTTATCCAATCACATTTAAGAATCCTCACTGAGCCGCGCAAAATCTGAACCAGGAAGTGTCAGTTGGAATATTGAATTCAATGTCAAATCAGGTAAGGAAAACAAAATAAAGAGAGCTAAAGAAAGATTGGATTAAGAGAGTGTGATAAAAGAGGCAGAAAAAGTAAATAAATTGTTTTAAAAAAATCTTCAATTAAAAGCTGAGGGCATGAGACGCCACGCAGTTAAACGTTAATTTTCAGTGCTAGAGCGGTTGTTTGGCAGTAATTAAAACTTAAAATGGAATGACAAGCGCTAACCTTTTTCTGGTGAGTTTAGTCCATATCTATGAGGTAAGTAAAGCAACTTCATGCTATTCAATGTATTTGAATATAGAGTCAGATAGGGAGATACCATTTTCGTACAGCTTCTGGAGGAACAGGGCACCTCAGACAGCAACTTCTGTATTTTCGTGTTTAACTGTGCATGTGCGGTCGCTGGTAGTTGCTGTGCTATTTAGAACATAAGAACATAAGAACATAAGAATTAGGAACAGGAGTAGGCCATCTAGCCCCTCGAGTCTGCTCCGCCATTCAACAAGATCATGGCTGATCTGGCTGTGGACTCGGCTCCACTTACCTGCCCGCTCCCCGTAACACTTAATTCCCTTATTGGTTTGCACATAGATAGTGGTGAGATACCCGGCCCAATGTGTTGCTGGTATTTAATTCACTCGAGTTTAAAATCTAATTTGTTTTTTTCTCTTCTACCATCTTCCCCATTATATTATGAGATTAGCAGTAGTACCAACCAAAGGTATATTTTCTGCACCAAAACCAAACCTTGTTCCTGTGGTTCAAAAGTAAGTGTCAGCTATTATAATCTGGGCTACTGCCACTCCGGGACACCCAGCCTCTGCAATTGTGACCCCCCTCCCCCGCCCATAACTTGCCTTCCTACTGGCGGCCTTGGCCCGATCCTGAGGCCTCAATCTGTCGAGCTGCAGTGGGACGCCTGTCTGGTGCCCTGCAGTTCACCTGCCAAATTCAAATGAGGCCTGGACCTCCAAAACACGATGGCTGAGCAGTGTGCTCCGCCATTCTTTTACCCAAAAGTTAAAATCGACCCTATAGAGTTGTTAATTCAGTCTCATTCATAGATCCCTGAGCTATGTATCAAATGTGGTCATTACAGACATGACTCACCTATTGAACTTTGCTTTGAACCTATGACAAAGTGGTACGACAATGATATTTCCATGACTCCATCATGGTATGTTTTATTTAGGACACTCATCTTCTAAAGAATATTTTTATTACTTTATACCTTAACTGAACAGTTATCAATAAGTAAACAAGATAGCCACATTACGTACACAAGCAAAATACTGCAGATGCTGCAAATCTGAAATAAAAACAGAAAAAGCTGGAAATACTCAGCAGGTCAGGCAGCATCTGTGAAAAGAGAAACAAAGTTAACGCTTCAGCTCAATGACCTTTCTTCAGAATGTTAGGAAATAATGATAAAATTGTAACTATCACCAGAAGCCTCTCCATGCAACACGGACTGAGAGTATGGATTGTAGACATACTCCCAGGAATCTGCCAATATCACTGGGAAATACATAAAGACAACTTAGGATAGCTGTATCTCGAATAGAGAAAAACAAACTGCTTCAACTCAATGCCTTCCATGATGGTAGCACATTCTTTGGGTGATAATAAGTATAACTCTGTTCCCAGTACAATTGAGTTTAATGCATTATACCCTGACTTAATTATTAACACAATGATAAATAGTGGTCTGCTTTGGCGGTCACGAAAGGTCTGATACTCCCCTAATCTTTCCACTTAGAAACTTTTTAATTGAAGCCATTCTTTGATAAAATCTTCATGCATCAATCTAAACAAGTTAAGTCTATTTTTTTCCCGAACGTTCTTATCTATGTGAAAGATTAAGGGGCCGAAATTGACGGCCTTACCGCCCACTGCCGCCGACTGTCAAACAACTGTTGCCGACATTCCTCTGGTCGAACTACCCAGTACCACTTTCGATGTGGCCTGGAGCGGGCGGGAGGGGAGAACAGCCCAGTAGCGCCTGTTGACGTCAGCGGACAGCCGAGTCACGCAAGTGAGCTACCGCCTGTCGAGATGCCAGCTTGGTGCGGGCGGAAGTCAGCGGCAGAACGGGGGTGGACAGCTGCGGGGAGGCTGGTCTGTCCCCGATGGTAAGTAGGAAGATGCTAAAAGAAAGGTTAGTGAACTTTTTGTAATTTATTTCTTTACAAGGACTTACCTGGATGGGGTCCACTGAAGGTCTTCAGATGTTTTTTTTTGTTGATGCTTTTTCTTTCCAGCTCTTCGATACTCCATGGGCCCGACTCCATCCTTCATGGCAAGCGCCATTGCCATCGAGATTGGGAGCTCACGCTGGCTGCCGCCCAGATTGGCGGCATAAGTCATTCATTTGCCGCCCACCGACCTTCGAGGGACTTTCTTCTTGAATATCCCGCGAAAAGAACCGCCAGGGATCTTGGTGGCCATCGGCGATCCTTTGGGCGGCACTTGGGCGGGCGGAGACCTTCATCACTTTTGGGCCCTAAGTAGTTTCCATTTGCAGATGTTCAACGATCACAGAAACTATAATTCTGCTGAGTTTGGAGTAAATTGTATTAAGTTAGGAGGCACAATAAGTTGTGTAAATGGGAGCAGGAAGTTAGATAGGCTACAGTCAGATTATTTGAGTTGACAAAATGATGCCAAATGGAGTTCAATGTGGGGAAATGTGAGATCATCCATTTTGGATGCGAGAAAGACATATCAGAATATTTTCATTACGGTTAGAGACTAGGAGCTGTGGTGGAGCAAAGGGATGTGGGTGTCCATGTACACAGATCACTAAAAGCTAGTGCACTGGTATAAAAAGTAATCAATACGGCTAATGGAATGTTGGTCTTTAGCTCAAGGGGGTAAGAATACCTAATTGAGAAAATGATGCATTGGTTGTACAGAACCTTAGTCAAATTCCTTCTGAAGTACTGCATTCAGTTTTGGACACTGAACTTCTGGAAAGATATATTGGCCTTGAAGGGTACAGTGCAGATTCTTCAGGATAATACCAGTACTTAAAGGGTTAAATTAAGAGGTCAGTTTGTACTCCCTTGAGTTTAGAAAATTGAAGGGTGATTTACTTGAAGGGTCTTTAAAATAATAGAGATTTGATATATTAGATGTAGAGAAACTATGTCTTTTACTGGGGGAATCCAGAACAACGGGGACAAATCTTAAAATTAGAACTAAGCCATTTAGAAATGAAATCAGGAAGCACTTCTTCACAAAAAGAGTAGTGGAAATCTGGAACTCTCTCCCCCAAAAGACTGGATGATGGATCAATTCATCTTTTGAAGACTGACATCAATCGATTTTTCATATGTAAGGGTAAGAGTTATGTAAGAGGAAGAACATTCTTGCTATTGAGGGAGTGCAGCGAAGGTTCACCAGACTGATTCCTGGGATGGCAGGACTGACATATGAAGAAAGACTGGATCGACTAGGCTTATAGTCACTGGAATTTAGAAGAATGAGAGGGGATCTCATAGAAACATAACATTCTGACGGATTGCACAGGTTAGATGCAGGAAGAATGTTCCCAATGTTGGGGAAGTCCAGAACCAGGGGTCACAGTCAAAGGATAAGGGGTAAGCCATTTCGGACTGAGATGAGGAGAAACGTCTTCACTCAGAGAATTGTGAACCTGTGGAATTCTCCACCACAGAAAGTTGTTGAGGCCAGTTCGTTAGATATATTCAAAAGGGAGTTAGATGTGGCCCTTACGGCTAAAGGGATCAAGGGGTATGGAGAGAAAGCAGGAATGGGGTATTGAAGTTGCATGATCAGCCATGATCTTATTGAATGGTGGTGCAGGCTCGAAGGGCCGAATGGCCTACTCCTGCACCTATTTTCTATGTTTCTATGTTTCAAGTGATGTGGAGCAAAGGTGGGTAAATGGTATTGAGGTACAACCATGGTCTACTCCAGTTCTAATGTTCCTAAATGACATAGCAAATACATTGAGTATCAAGTATTCTTTGCAGCCATAAGAATAGTCCATTTATGTATGAAATAAAAATGCAATTTTAGCTTTTATGGAAACTTCCATTCATAAGATTCCCAAGGGGCACGTCCTTCACAGTAAGAATGTATACTTCTACATGTTGCTTACCTCATTGCTTTGCATACATGCCCCTCCCCCCACCCCAGCCCCCGCTTGAATTGATAGTTTGGTTTATGTAACTATCCTCCCTATTATTTTCTTTTGGGTACAGTAGCATAGAGGTTATGTTACTGAACTAGTAACCCAGAAGCTTGCACTAATGATCTGGAGACATGAGTTCAAATCCCACCACAACACCTGGGGAATTTAAATTTAGTTAATTAAATAAATCTTGAATAAAAAGCTAGTATCAGTAATGCTGACCATGAAACCTACTAGGTTTGTTTTTGCAGCATTCTAATCTTTGAATTGCTTTTATTTGTTTTCAAGATGTGGGCGATGTTGGCAAGGCTGCATTTATTGTCCATCCCTAGTTACCATGAGAAGATGGTGGAATCCCTTCTTGAACTGCTGCAGTCATTGTGGTGATGGTGCTTCCACAATAGTGTAAGGCAGGGAATTCCAGAATGTTGACCCAGTGTTAAGGAAGGAACGGTGATAAATGTTCAAGTCAGGGATGGTGTGTGACTTGGAGGAGAACTTGGTGGTGCTCAGGTCATAGGTACTCTTGTTCTCCTTGGTGGTAGAGATCATGGGGCGAGTAGATGCTGCCAAAATAAGCTTGTTGAGTTGCTGCAGTGCATCTTATAGATTGACAGCCACAGTGCTTAATGGTGTACGGAATGGATATTCAGTCCAATAGCAAGAGCATCAATCAAGCTAACTGCTCTGTCCTGGATGGCGTCGAGCTTCTTGAGTGTTGTTGCACCTGCACTCATTCAGACGAGTTTGAGTAATCCATCACCCTCCTTACTTGAACCTTGTAGATGGA
Organism: Pristiophorus japonicus; assembly: GCF_044704955.1. NCBI lineage: Eukaryota > Metazoa > Chordata > Chondrichthyes > Pristiophoridae > Pristiophorus > Pristiophorus japonicus. Next base: position 134,336,791 of record NC_091983.1, read on the forward strand.
AGAGAGGCTTTGATGATGGGGACTCAGAAATGGTGGCTCTGTTGAAGGTTAAGGGGAGGTGTTTGAGCTGTCTCTTGTTGGAAATAGTTATTACCTGGCATTTATATGTTACAATTGTTAAAATCACCAAGGCTGAGACTGAAGGAAGTGAAGAGGGAGGATATCTCTTAAAATAAGCTGGTATTAGACTTAGGAATGTAGTCATCAATGAAGATTTTGAATGAATGATGTGGGGATGGAAAAGGAGTTTGAAGGAGAAAGAACCAAAATAATAAGGGAGAGTTTCAGGCGGCAAGCCTGTTGAGTATGCAAATCAAGGTCCAATGACAAAGTCAGCGTACCGACTGCAATGTGTATGCTGCACATGCTCCACCCACATGTCCTGATGTTGAGCAGTGGTCACCAAACATGGCCCGGAATAGTTTTTGGGTTAAATTTAAGATGATTGGTAAATGAACCAGAAGGGAAATAAGACTTTCTTTTACACAGCGAGTTGATATGATCTGGAATGCACTGCCTGATAAAGTGGTTGAAGCAGTTTCAATATTAACATTCAAAAGAAATTTGGATATATACTTGAAAAATTTAAAAAAATGTAGCGTTATGGGCAGTGGGACTAATTTGATAGCTCTTTCAAAGGGCCAGCGGAGGCATGAGAGGCACAATGGCCTCCTTCTGTATTGTATGATTCTATGAAATTTTTGTGGAGCCAGAAGGAGCAGGAGAGCAAAAACACTGCAGATTACTGCCAGCCCAGGTTTAGCCCCCGCTGTGTTCCCCTCCCCACCAGGACCTACTTGTGGGCCCATTATTGCACCAGCCTTGAGACAATGAGCTTCAATAGAACCTGTTCGGAGCAAGCAGCTTTCTGGTGAGATTTAAACAAGGCCTAAACTCAAAATGGCTAGGGCTCATCGCCCACTTGATGGGCAAGTGGCTGATCCGCTGGTCAGGCACCCAAAAGAGTCAATCCTACAAGGCGTACTTATGCGGAACTTTCTCTCAAGCGATTAAATGGGTAGTTCAGAGTTCATGATAGGTACTTTATGCATGTGATAAGAGTGACAGAATCAATGGGCTGAATGGTCTTTTTAGATTCTGTTCTTCTATGCATATACTTCACTCCTTCGTCACAACAATTTTCTATAATGGTGAGACTGCAGAAGAGTCGCCATCTGAAACATTAATTCTAGACTAGCTTTCAAATTCAAACATTCTTGGCTATGATATTGAAAAAGGTCAGGATCATAATTGGCTTAACTATTGATCCCAATGTCTCTAGGGATCCCCATGAAGAGTCCATGAATTATGGCATTGGCTAGCTTATTGACCTTTTTCTTTACATTAAGCATTGGTGCACTCAAATCTTGTGGTGTCAGGCAGTGCTGAAAACTTGGGTCAGATGCTTAGAAGAAAATTATGAGTGGATCTAATTAAATTCATCTAGACTCTTTGAAGTATGGAATCTATTCTTCCATAAGGAATGATTGGCTTTGAGATTCTGGGGATCCACTTTATCCTGTCACTGTCTCTCTCTCTCTCTCTCTACATATATATATAAATGTATATCTTGAAATACAAAAATATATATATGAACACCCTTTCTTTTAATATACACTCCTTGTAAGTGTTACACTTCCTGGCAACAATGGGCCATTGGAGGCTGAATGTAAGTACAGGAGCACATCAAAATTACTGGCAAATGGATGATGATGATGTCACTGGATACCTCTCTGTTCCTTTGAAGCAACACTTCTGCATCCTCCAGCTGTTCTGGATGCCAGTTGTACATAGGTGTATGAATCCTGAAGCTGGTTTTAAGTAAGAAAAGCACTTAACTACTATGTTTTCCAACCATATGTCAGCATGCAATTATCAAATACAGTAACAAAGATTTTACTTTTAATAATTGGCTTTAAGCTGAAAATCAGGCTGCAGGTTGGAAATAAGCCAAAGCACGGATGGGAACAGGTTCCCCTGGGGACCTCCCTCCCCAGTGCAACCAGACCCTGGAATTCCTATACTGTCTGTCCCAAAAATCTCTCACGACTGCTAGCCCCATCATTTCCCAGTGCTGCCACATCCTGGGACCTTCTGCTCTCTGCACTAAAAGATATCAATGCTCCCAGATCAGAAACCCTACTCCACAATGCTTCCAGGCTTCAAATCCTTATCCCAGTGCTCTGGACTTTGGTGCTCTTCCTAGCTCTGGCAGATTCTAGTAGCCTCTACTTACCCCGTCCCCCCCATCCTCCCCCAGCCAAACTCTGGGATCCTGTCACGACTGCCAAACCAGATTAATCTGGTAAATCCAACTCCAGGTTCCCCGTGCACAATGCTGTCATATCCCAAAATCTACCCTACTGAGGCACTGTAAATCAGCAGCCTTCATAACAATGTAATGTTCCTAATGGCATAACCTCCAACTCATGGTGAGCAATGCTATGGGGTAGTGCTGGACAGGCTAATGGGACTCAAGGTAGACAAGTCCCCTAGTCCGGATGAAATGCATCCCAGGGTATTAAAAGAGATGGCGGAAGTTGTAGCAGATGCATTCGTTATAATCTACCAAAATTCTCTGGACTCTGGGGAGGTACCAGCGGATTGGAAAGCAGCTAATGTAACGCCTCTGTTCAAAAAGGGGGCAGACAAAAGGCAGGTAACTATAGGCCGGTTAGTTTAACATCTGTAGTGGGGAAAATGCTTGAAGCTATCATTAAGGAAGAAATAGCAGGACATCTAGGAATAGTGCAATCAAGCAGATGCAACATGGATTCATGAAGGGGAAATCATGTTTAACTAATGTACTGGAATTCTTTGAGGATATAACGAGCATGATGGATAGAGGTGTACCGATGGATGTGGTGTATTTAGATTTCCAAAAGGCATTCGATAAGGTGCCACACAAAAGGTTACTGCAGAAGATAGAGGTACGCGGAGTCAGAGGAAATGTAGTAGCATGGATTGAGAATTGGCTGGCTAACAGAAAGCAGAGAGTCGGGATAAATGGGTCCTTTTCGGGTTGGAAATCGGTGGTTAGTGGTGTGCCACAGGGATCGGTACTGGGACCACAACTGTTTACAATATACATAGATGACCTGGAAGAGGGGACAGAGTGTAGTGTAACAAAATTTGCAGATGACACAAAGATGACACAAGGAAAGCGGGTTGTGTAGAGGACACAGAGAGGCTGCAAAGAGATTTAGATAGGTTAAGCGAATGGGCTAAGGTTTGGCAGATGGAATACAATGTCGGAAAATGTGAGGTCATCCACCTTGGAAAAAAAACAGTAAAAGGGAATATTATTTGAATGGGGAGAAATTATAACATGCTGCGGTGCAGAGGGACCTGGGGGTCCTTGTGCATGAATCCCAAAAAGTTCGTTTGCAGGTGCAGCAAGTAATTAGGAAAGCTAATGGAATGTTGGCCTTCATTGCGAGAGGGATGGAGTACAAAAGTAGGGAGGTCCTGCTGCAACTGTACAGGGTATTGGTGAGGCCGCACCTGGAGTACTGCATGCAGTTTTGGTCACCTTACTTAAGGAAGGATATACTACCTTTGGATGGGGTACAGAGACGATTCACTAGGCTGATTCCGGAGATGAGAGGGTTACCTTATGATGATAGATTGAGTAGACTGGGTCTTTACTCATTGGAGTTCAGAAGGATGAGGGTGATCTTATAGAAACATTTAAAATAATGAAAGGGATAGACAAGATAGAGGCAGAAAGGTTGTTTCCACTGGTTGGAGAGACTAGAACTAGGGGGCACAGCCTCAAAATATGGGGGAGCCAATTTAAAACCGAGTTGAGAAGGAGTTTCTTCTCCCAGAGGGTTGTGAATCTTTGGAATTCTCTGCCCAGGGAAGCAGTTGAGGCTAGCTCATTGAATGTAATCAAATCACAGATAAATAGATTTTTAACCAATAAGGTAATTAAGGGTTACGGGGAGCGGACGGGTAAGTGGAGCTGAGTCCACGGCCAGATCAGCCATGGTCTTGTTGCATGGCGGAGCAGGCTCGAGGGGCTAGATGGCCTACTCCTGTTCCTAATTCTTATGTTCTATGTTCTTACGTAGATCCACTACTACCGGCTGTAGGATATCCATCTGTCTCCTTATTCACTTCTGTCTTTAAATCAGGCATCTCAACGGCATGTTGACAACCTTTGACCCACCTGACAAGCATGATGCTGCCTCTCGGATCTCCTGGCATGTCTGGGGGTGTTCCAGCTCCAGCTGGTCATTCATTACAACATTAATCAGCTGCAGCATAGACTGCTGACTCATGCGGGGTGGCTGCAGGCAGTCCCAGTCACCATTTGTAGTTGTGAACTTCACTTGTAATTGTTACAAAATGCAGACTCTACTGCCGTGTGTGTGCTGCATTTCCAAATCATCTTATATTCAAGAAAAAAAAGTACAAATTTGACTAAGGTTTCCCCTTCACCAGTTCTCCTGTCATCGCTGATGGAAGTGTTGCTTTGTGTTTTCCCCCACCTTTAGTCTAACTCTGCTTTTTGCAGCCAGCGCCAGTGGAGGAGTAACTTTGACAGTCTTGTAATGGAACTGGCTGGGTACAGATTGTGCCAGCATAACCATTTGCAAATAAATTGAAAATAAGAAAAACTTTAAAATCAATTATTGGCAAATAAAAGGTTGGTGTTATTCTCAAATTATATTAGAAAATAGATATTAATGCATTTGCCTTAACCAATACAAGTGTTTAACATTAATTTGCGTTATTCATTTGAACAGAATATTGATTGGATTTATGTATTTTCATCAAAATCCATTCTAAAATTTAAACTGTGCACTAACTTGGGGATCTTTATGTGAAAGAGGTTTTTTTATGTGTTAAAGGTGAACAGCATCTGACTGCTGGCAATGACATTTGCATCATCGCAGTTTTCTTTTTCAGTTCGTGTAACATTTGCTAAGATCACACACTGCACATTCAACCACAACAACAACTTGTATTTATATAGTTCCTTTAACATGATAAAATGTCCCAAGGCGATTCATACAAACATTATCAAACAAAACTTGACAACAGACCACATGAGAAGATATTAGGATGAAAAGTTAGGTCAAAGAAGTGGGTTTTAAAGGAGGAAAGAGAGATGGAGAGGCAGAGAGGTTCAGGGAGGGAATTCCAGAGATTTGGACCTCGACATCTGAAGGATTGCCCGCCAATGGTGAAGTGATTAAAATCGGATGTGCAAGAGGCCAGAATTGGAGGGACGCAGAGATTTTGGAGAGCTTTAGGGCTGGAGGAGGGACGAGGCATTGGAGGATTTAAAAATAAGGATGAGAAGAATTTAACCTGGTTTTAAAGAAAAAAGATTTTATATAAAATGCAAATTTGTTTTACTTGACATTTCATTGACTAAATTGCTTTCACTGGCAAGAAAGCTTAATTTAACATCAGGTCTATGGTAAGAGACTGACTGAAAAGACAATGTGCATTGCAGGAGGTTAGAAATTCAACGTTCAACACAAACATTCTTGTCACCTCAATCAGCTTTCACTTATCCGAGTTCTGTGTCATATAATATGCTACCTCGGTAGAACCAGGCTTTCTTGATTGTGAGAGTACAGGCATAATCAATTCATCAATAACGACACAGTAACCTCTGATTATTTCGATATCATATCTTCAAAACAAAACCATTTTTTTAAGTTTATAAAAAACAAAACAGAAACTATAGACGTATTACTACTGCTTTGTCTTATATGAGGTTTAAATCAATTCTTTTAATGAAGGTCGTGGGCAGGAATAATGAGGTAAAAATAGTTCTAATAAAGAAATTCAAATAAAATGCCCTGTATGTGTGACTGTGATATCAACAAATGAAACAAGACAGATCAAGCCTGTATTTACTCAAACTAATAATCAATCTGCTGAAGGTCACTGCTGTAGCCACCAGAGCAGGGATTCTGTAACTCACATATGTTCCATTCACATAAAATAATAATAGTATAGTATAGTATTAGGCAGTCCCTCATGTCGCGGATGATCTGCTTGCACACCAAAAAGGGATGAGTTCACAGGTGTTTCAATGTGGGACCTGATATTCCAGGTCCCGAACTACATCTTGAAGGATGGAAGATATGTTCTTACGTAATCGAGGAATGGCGGGATGGTGGCTCAGGAGTGGTGGTGTCAGAATCGAGGAGCGGCGAGGTCGCAGTTGAGGTGCCCAGCAGCGAGGCAGAGGCCCAGGAGCAGCGCAGCGTATAACAACAGCGGGGTCGGGGCCCAGGGAAGGTGCAGCACGGGCCAGCCCACACTGTGACAGTAGGAGTATGTTTGTGTATTGGGTCCGTGCAGCAGAGTTTGGATTCCAGTTGTCTTGGTTAACTCTTGCCACTGGACCAAGACCTAGCTCTATCAAGCCCGTGTGGTAGCTGGTGTGCAACGGCCGTGCCACTTTAAAATAATTCATGCACCGGCTGCTTTTATACTCCAAAACCCTTTGCAATAAAGGCCAAGACACCATTGGCCTCACTTGCTGTACCTGCATACTATCCTTTTATGTTTCATGCACAAGTGCCCACAGTCCTGCTGTACTGCAGCACTTTGCAATATTTCTCCATTTAAATAATAACCTGCTCCGACACCGCCACTCCTGGGCCATGACCCCACCGCTCCTCGACTTTGACCTCGACACTCCTGGGCCATGACCCCACCACTCCTCGACTTTGACCTCGACACTCCTGGGCCACGATCCCACCGCTTCTCGACTTTGACCTCGACACTCCTGGGTCATGACCCCATCACTCCTCGACTTTGACCTCGACACTCCTGGGCCACGATCCCACCGCTCCTCGACTTTGACCTCAACACTCCTGGGCCATGACCCCGCCATTCCTCGACTTTGACCTCGGTACTCCTGGGCCGCGATCCTGCTGCTCCTCGACTCCGACCATGCCTCCAACCTTGCTGCTCCTTGACTCTGACCTCACCACTCCTGGGCCACGACCCCGCCGCTTCTCAACTCCAACCTTGCCTCTTCTGGCCCCTGAACTCTCATCTTTCCTGGGCTCTGAACTCTTGCCTCTCCTGGGCCCCTGAACTCTCGCCTTTCCTGGACCCCGAACTCTCGTCTTTCCTGGGCCCCGAACTCTCGCCTTTCCTGGGCCTCGAACTCTCGTCTTTCCTGGCCCCTGAACTCTCGCCTTTCCTGGGTCTTGAACTCTCGCCTCTCCTGGGCCCCGATCTCTCGCCTCTCCTGGGCTCCGATCTCTCGCTTCTCCTGGGCCCCAATCTCTCGCCCCTCTTGGGCTCCGATCTCTCGCCTTTCCTGGGCCCCAAACTCGCGCCTCTCCTAGGCCCCGATCTCTCGCTGCTCCTGGGCTCCGATCATGCCATTCTTCCGCCCCGACCCCGCCACTCCTCTGTTGCTCGCCTCCTCTCCTCTTGCACTTGGCCCCGACCCCGCCGATTGTCCACCCACACTCCAATTGACGACCTAGATTTTGGTGACGTCAATCAAGTCGCCCTCCTCGAATCAATTGCCCTCCTTGAACAGCTCGCATTGCTCCCTGCAGCAGTGCTCCAGCTCTTTTATCCCTGACCCGCTGATGGTGTTCTCTCGCAGGTCGGGGATGCTGCCATATCATACAGATCAAGCCTGTATTTACTCAAACTAATAATCAATCTGCTGAAGGTCACTGCTGTATCCACCAGAGCAGGGATTTTGTAAATCACATATGTTCCATTGACAGAAAATAACAATAATGGCAGAAAGTGACCATTTTTGTCCCAAGTGCAAATGTAAGGTTTTTGTATTTTATTAGTCCTGGAGTATACACCTATATGGCCGAGAAATTAGATAAGGCCTGAAAATGGGCACGGGGATGGCGATGCATGATCAACCTGAGCCTGTTCCTTCCAATGCAGCCAGCACACAATCCTATTGACTGGAGTGTAGCTAATGTAACACCACTTTTTAAAAAAGGAGGGATAGAGAAAACGGGGAATTACAGACCGGTTAGCCTGACATCGGTGGTGGGGAAAATGTTGGAATCAATTATTAAAGATGAAATAGCAGCGCATTTGGAAAGCCAAGTCAGCATGGATTTATGAAAGGGAAATCATGCTCGACAAATCTTCTAGAATTTTTTGAGGATGTAACTAGTAGAGTGGACAAGGGAGAAACAGTGGATGTGGTGTATTTGGACTTTCAAAAGGCTTTTGACAAGGTCCCGCAAAAGAGATTAGTGTGCAAAATTAAAGCACATGGTATTGGGGGTAATGTAGTGACGTGGATAGAGAACTGGTTGGCACACAGGAAGCAGAGAGTTGGAATAAACGGGTCCTTTTCAGAATGGCAGGCAGTGACCAGTGGGGTGCCGCAGGGTTCAGTGCTGGGACCCCAGCTATTTACAATATACATCAATGATTCAGATGAAACGTATAAGAATCTGATGGGACTGGACAGGTTAGATTCGGGGGAAGTCCAGAACCAAGGGACATAGTCTTAGGATAAGGGGTCGGCCATTTAGGACTGAGATGAGGAGAAACTTCTTCACCGAGAGAGTTGTTAACCTGTGAAATTCCCTGCCGCAGAGAGTTGTTGATGCCAGTTCATTGGATATATTCAAGAAGGAGTTAGATATGGCCCTTACGGCTAAGGGGATCAAGAGGTATGGAGAGAACGCAGGAAAGGGGTACTGAAGGAATAATTAGCCATGATCTTATTGAATGGTGGTGCAGGCTCGAAGGGCCGAATGGCCTACTCCTGCACCTATTTTCTATGTTTCTATGTTTCTATGAAGGAATTGAATGTAATATCTCCAAGTTTGCAGATGACACTAAGCTGGGTGGCGATGTGAACTGTGAGGAGGATGCTAAGATACTGCAGGGTGACTTGGACAGATTAGGTGAGTGGGCAAATGCATGGCAGATGCAGTACAATGTGGATAAACGTGAGGTTATCCACTTTGGTGGCTAAAATAGGAAGACAGTGTTGTGTATCTGTAAAGCATGCACACCCATGTTCCGCCACTAGGGAGTGCATCCCCTAAAGACCCAAGGGATCCCAGCATCCCTTGGGAGCACTGTAGATAAGCCGGTCCCTAAGGCCTGTTCCTCACTCTGGAGTGTCTTAATAAAGACTGAGGTCACTGTTACTTTAACCTCCCTGTGTGCAGTCTCATCTGTGTTAGGAACACAATAACTGGCGATGAGTATACGAATCCAACGCAAAGATGCAGCAAACTGTGGGCATTCTGGAGAAGTTCGCGAAGGGTGAGGACTGGGAAGCCTATGTCAAACGGCTAGACCAGTACTTTGTAGCCAACAAGCTGGACGGAGAAGGAAGCGCTGCAAAAAGGAGAGCAGTCCTCCTCACAGTCTGCGGGGCACCGACCTACAGCCCCATGAAGAATCTTCTGGCTCCAGTGAAACCCACAGATAAGTCGTATGAGCAGCTGTGTACACTGGTTTGGGAGCATCTTAACCCGAGGGAGAGCATGCTGATGGCGAGGTATCGGTTCTACACGTGCCAGCGATTTGAAGGTCAGGAAGTGGCGAGCTACATCACCAAGCTAAGGCGACTTGCGGGACAATGTGAGTTTGATGGCTATCTGGAGCAGATGCTCAGAGACTTTTTTGTACTGGGCATTGGCCATGAGACCATCCTATGAAAACTTTTGATTGTAGAGACACCGACCCTCAGTAAGGCCATTGCGATAGCACAGGCGTTTATGTCCACCAGTGATAACACCAAACAAATCTCTCAGCACACAAGTGCAAGCAATGTTCATAAATTAACTGGATCTGTGTTTGCGAGCAGAAATGTACAGGGAAGAAACCACGAGTCTGCAACTGCCAGCAGGCCTCAGTTGACCCAGATGATTCAGAGTCCCCAAAAAAGGATGAATGCAAGGCAATTCACACCTTGTTGATGTTGTGGAGGCTTCCATTCAGCCTATTCATGCCGCTTCAAAGGGTATGTTTGCAAGAGCTGTGGAACAATGGGGCACCTCCAACGAGCTTGCAGTTGAGCTACAAGCCCTGCAAAACCTGCCAACCACCATGTGGCAGAGGAAGATCGGTCCATGGTGGATCAAAGCAATTTCGAGCCTCAGAGAGAGGAGGCAGATGCTGAAGTACACAGATGCACACATTTTCGACGAAATGTTCACCTATAAAGCTAAATGTAAAATTTAATGGCTTACCCATAGCCATGGAACTGGACTCTGGCGCTAGCCAATACATCATGAGTAAAAAGATGATTGAGAGACTGTGGTGCAATAAGGCACTCAGACCAGCCCTGAGCCCCAACCACATGAAACTGAGAACGTACACCAAAGAGTTCATTACTGTCCTGGGCAGCGCCATGGTCAAGGTCACCTACGAGGGCACAGTGCACGAATTGCCACTCTGGATTGTCCCAGGCGATGGCCCCACACTGCTTCAAAGGAGCTGGCTGGGCAAAATCCGCTGGAACTGGGATGACATCCGAGCACTATCACATGTCGATGAGGCCTCATGTACCCAGGTTCTTAACAAATTTCCTTCCCTTTTTGAGCCAGGCATTGGAAACTTTTCCCGGGCGAAGGTGCGGATCCACTTGGTCCCAGAGGCATGACCCATTCACCACAAGGCGCGAGCGGTACCTCATATGATGAGGGAGAGGGTGCAAATCGAGCTGGACAGTCTGCAACACAAGGGCATTATCTCCCCAGTGGAATTCAGCGAGTGGGCCAGCCCAATTGTTCCAGTACTCAAAAGCGATGGCACGGTCAGGATTTGCGGCGATTATGAAGTAACTGTTAATCATTTCTCGCTACAGGACCAATACCTGCTAGCTAAGGCAGATGACCTATTTGCGACGCTGGCAGAAGGCAAGACGTTCAACAAGCTCGACCTGACTTCGGCCTACATGACGCAGGAGCTGGAGGAGTCTTCGAAGGGCCTCATCTGCATCAACACGCACAAGGGACTGTTCATCTACACAGATGCCCGTTTGAAATTCGGTTGGCTGCAGCGATCTTCCAGAGAAACATGGAGAGCCTACTCAAGTCGGTACCACGCGCGGTGGTTTTTTAGGACGATATATTGGTCACGGGTCAGGACACCGTCGAGCAACTACAAAACCTGGAGAAGGTCCTCCAGCGACTGAATCGCGTAGGGCTGCGGCTGAAGAGGTCGAAATGCATCTTCATGGCAACAGCACTGGAGTTTTTGGGAGAAAGATCGCGCCGGATGCATTCGGCCCGCATTCGCCAAGACAGAGGCTATCAGGAACGCACCCAGGCCACAGAACGTAACGGAGCTGCGGTCGTTCCTGGGACTTCTCAGCTATTTTGGTAACTTCCTACCGGGTTTCAGCACCCTCTTAGAGCCCCTACATGTGTTATTGCGTAAAGGTGAGAACTGGGCATTGGGAAAAAAACCAAGTAATTGCTTTTGAGAAAGGCAGGAACATTTTATGCTCCAACAAGCTGCTTGTCTTGTCTAACCCATGTAAAAGACTCGTGCTAGCATGTGATGCGTCGTCGTACGGAGTCGGGTGTGTATTACAACAAGCTAACATTGCGGGGAAGTTGCAACCTGTCGCCTATGCCTCCAGGAGCTTGTCGAAGGCCGAGAGGGTCTACAGCATGATTGAGGAAGAGGCATTAGCGTTTGTGTTCGGGGTAAAGAAAATGCATCAATAACTTTTGGGCCTCAAATTTGAGCTGGAAACCGATCACACGCCCCTCACATCTCTGTTTGCTGAAAACAAGGGAATAAATACTAATACCTCAGCCCGCATACAAAGGTGGGCACTCGCGCTATCAGCGTATAACTATACCATCCGCCACAGGCCAGGCACCGAGAACTGTGCGATGCTCTCATTCGGCTACCATTGCCCACCACGGGGTGGAAATGGCGCAGCCTGCAAACTTGTTGATGGTGGCGCAGCGCAGACTTGTTGATGGTCATGGAAGCATTTGAAAATGATAAATCACCTGTCACGGCCCGCCAGATTAGGACTTGGACCAAGATCCTCTGCTGTCACTAGTAAAAAACTGTGTACTGCATGGGAGCTGGGCCAGCATCCCCGTTGAAATGCAAGAGCTAATCAAGCCGTTCCAGCGGCGAAAGGACGAGCTGTCCATTCAGGCAGACTGCCTGTTGTGGGGTAACCGCGTAGTGCTACCCAAAAAGGGCTGGGAGACATTCATCTCGGATCTCCACAGCACACACCCAGGTATAGTAATGATGAAAGCGATAGCCAGATCTCACGTGTGGTGGCCCAGTATCAACTCTGACTCTGTGTACGGCAATACCGCGTGTGTGCTCAGTTGAGCAACGTGCCCAGAGAGATACCACGAAGTTTGTGGTACTGGCCCTCCAGACCATGGTCGAGGATCCATGTCGACTATGCGGGCCCGTTTCTCGATACAATGTTCCTGGTGGTGGTGATTGCTTTTTAAATCTGGATTGAATGTGAAATAATGTCGGGAAGCACCGCCACCACCACCATTGAAAGCCTGAGGGCCATGTTTGCCACCCACGGCCTGCCTGACATACTGGTCAGTGACAACGGGCCATGTTTCACCAGTGCCGAATTTAAAGAATTCATGACCCGCAATGGGATCAAATATGTCACCTCGGCCCCGTTTAAACTAGCCTCCAATGGGCAGGCAGAACGGGCAGTCCAAACAATCAAACAGAGCCTCAAATGAGTCATAGAGGTCTCACTCCAAATCCGCCTGTCCTGAGTACTGCTCAGCTACCGCACAAGACCCCACTCGTTCACCGGAGTGCCCCCAGCTGAGCTACTCATGAAAAGGAACTTAAAACCAGACTCTCGCTGGTTCACCCCAACCTGCATGATCAGGTAGAGAGCAGGCGGCAGCAACAAAATGTAAATGATGGTCGTGCCACTGTGTCACGGGAAATTGATCTGAATGACCCTGTGTATGTGCTAAACTATGGACATGGTCCCAAGTGGATCGTGGGCACGGTGATAGCTAAAGAAGGGAGTTGGGTGTTTGTAGTCAAACTAGACAATGAACAAATTTGCAGAAAGCACCTGGACCAAACGAGGCTGCGGTTCACAGACTGCCCTGAACAACCCACAGCAGACACCACCTTTTTCGAGGCCACAACACACACCCAAAGAATGAACAACACCACGCCGGACCAGGAAATCGAACCCATCACGCCCAACAGCCCAGCAAGGCCAGGCTCACCCAACAGCCCTGCAGTGCCAACAACATGCCAGCCCAGCGAGAGCACAGCCAACACACCAGAACAGACATTTGTACCAAGGCGGTCCACCAGGGAAAGAAAGGCTCCCGACTGCCTCACCTTGTAAATAGTTTTCACTTTGACTTGGTGGGGGAGTGATGTTGTGTATCTGTAAAGCATGCACTCCCATGTTCCACCACTAGGGAGTGCAACCCCTGAAGTCCCAAGGGATTCCAGCATCCCTTGGGAGCACTGTATATAATCCGGCCCTTAGGGCTGTTCCTCACTCTGGAGTGTCTTAATAAAGACTGAGGTCACTGTTACTTTAACCTCCCTGTGTGTAGCCTCATCTGTGTTAGGAACACTATAGACAGAATATTACCTGAATGGTGTCAGATTAGGAAAAGGGGAGATGCAACGAGACCTGGGTGTCATGGTGCATCAGTCGTTAAAGTTTGGCATGCAGGTACAGCAGGCAGTGAAAAAGGCAAATGGCACGTTGACCTTCATAGCTAGAGGATTTAAGTATAGGAGCAGGGAGGTCTTACTGCAGTTGTACAGGGCCTTGGTGAGGCCACACTTGGAATATTGTGTTCAGTTTTGGTCCCCTAATTTGAGGAAGGATGTTCTTGCTATTGAGGGAGTACAGCGAAGGTTCACCAGATTGATTTCTGGGATGGCAGGACTGACATATGAGAAGATACTGGATCAACTGGGCTTGTATCTACTGGAGTTTAGAAGAATGAGAGGGAATCTCATAGAAACATATAAAATTCTGACGGGATTGGACAGGTTAGAGGCAGGAAGAATGTTCCCATTGCTGGGGAGTTCCAGAACCAGGGGTCACAGTCTAATAATGAGGGGTAAGCCATTTAGGACCGAGATGAGGAGAAACTTCTTCACTCAGAGAGTGGTTAACCTGTGGAATTCTCTCCCGCAGAAAGTTGTTGAGGCCAGTTCGTTGGACATATTCAAAAGGGAGTTAGATATGGCCCTTACAGCCAAAGGGATCAAGGGGTATGGAGAGAAAGCAAGAAAGTGGTACTGAGGTTGAATGATCATGCCATGATCTTATTGAATGGCGGTGCAGGCTCGAAGGGTCGAATGGCCTGCTTCTGCATCTAATTTCTATGTTTCTATGTTTCTATATTTATATGTGCTGCCTGCTAATTTACATGTTGGCAGTGTGCAGTCCAGCACTGAACGCACTGCTAAGTGTCTGCACACTCAACAGGAAACCCAACTTTGTGCGAGGCTAACACCAATTAAAGGTAGCCTGCACTTCTTAAAGCCAGGCTACACCTCTTAAAGCCAGCCTGCACCCCTTCAAAGGGAGGTTCAGTTTGATGAGAGCAAGTACTGGACCTCATTGCAGAAGGGAGTTTCACTTGGGAAACACAGGATTGGAACAATAGCAAGAGCGCTCGAAGGGAGGTCCCCGTATCCGCAGAGGGCCAAGAGGCCCTCCAGATGGACACTACAAAGGCACTGGGAGCAGATAGCCATGGAGGTCAATGTTACCAGTGTTGCTCCGAGGATACAGTGCCGCAAACAGTTCAATGACCTCACATGCGTAGTCAAGGTCAGTGAATGCATCTTCAAATGCCATATCCCACAAACCGCACCACTAGCCTCACACATTGCTCAATTCACCACATCCCCATCAGTCACCTACCAACTATCTCTATCAATCATGACACTTACCTCTAATTCATATGCTACACCCCACCCTTACACACGCCAGCTGAATAAGACGTGCGGATAACCTCTTAGGACCCCGCCGAAAGGACCCCGCACTGGCCTGCTTTTATGCCAGGTTGAAAGGACCCCGGGGCCCGCTGGCTATTTGGGCCCACCAGCTCTTCCGAGGCTCGCCGGGGCCTGCTGACTCTGGGCCCCACCAGCTCTTCTGAGGCCCGCCGGGGCCCGCCAAGACTTCGGGGTCCGCCAACACTTCAGGGGCCGCTGATTCTTCTGGGCCCGCCGACTCTTCGAGGCCCGCCGGGGCCCGTCCACTCTTCTGGGGCCCACCAACACTTCAGGGGCCGATGGCTCTTCTGGGCCCGCTGGCCCACCGGCCACAAGGAAGTCGCTGGGTGGAGTATTCCGGCAGTACTGTGAAACATTCTGCCCGGGGCTGGCGCTCAACCGGCCGAAGGGATTCCGGGGCCGGCATCGAACCGGCCGAAGGGACTCGATTTTTAAACTTTTAAACTTCTTAACCAATTCGGGAAAACTTTAAATTTTTTTAATCAACTTGGAGAACTTTTTTTCTATAACTTTTAATCAACTCAATCTATTTTTATTAAACCTTCAATCAACCTGTGTAACTTGAAAAAAAAAATCTGGAAATACTTTTAAACTCTTAAACTTTTAAAACAACTTGGGAAACTTCTGGGGAAATTTTTAACCTTGGAAGAAACTTTCCAAAACATCCCTCGGAACCCCAGCGGACAGCTGACCTTCCTAATGCCTGCCCCCCCAACCAAGCCTCGGGCCATCTACCATCAATGGCGTTACTCGGCGCCGAGCTTGCGACCAACACCTCACCGTAGGCAATTAGGCTTATACAGCAGTGCCTGGTCTCCAGTTGTCTTGGACCCCCTTGCCACTGGACCAAGACCTTGCTCAGCTAAGCCCGTGTGGTTGCGGGTGTGCAGCGGCCACCCCACGTTAAAAGAACTCATGCACAGGCATCTTTCACTTCGCTAATATGAAGTTCGGGCCCTGGAACGTCAGGACCCTCATGGACAATCCCAACAGCAACAAGCCGGAATGCCGCACCACCATAGTTGCCCGGGAAGTTAGACGTTTTGATATTGACATCGCCACCCTAAACGAGACTTGGCAGGCAGGGGAATGCCAGCTCAAGGAACATGGTGGAGGTTACACCTTTTTCTGGAAAGGAAAACCAGAAGAAGAATGCCGGCTTCATAGAGTTGGCTTCACTCTCAAAAATGAACTGGTCGACCGCCTCAAAGACTCCCCCTGCGGGGTTAACGAACGCCTCATGACTCTTCGCCTTGCCCTATCCCAGAATCAATGTGCCACAGTCATCAGTGCGTACGCCCCAACACTCGATGCAACGGATGAGGCTAAAGAAAGTTTTTATTCCAACCTTGAGACATCCCTATCCCGTGTCCCCACTGGAGACAAATTGATCCTCCTAGGTGACTTCACCACCAGGGTCGGCAAAGACACAGCCCTCTGGGGAGGCATGATTTGTAGAGAGGGGGTAGGGAAAGCCAACTCCAGTGTTACCTATTCCTGACAAAATGTCTAGAACACGAACTTGTAATCACCAACATCCTGTTCTGCCAGAGGGACAAATACGAGGCAACGTGGCAACACCCTCGCTCCAAACACTGGCACCTGCTCGACTACGTCATCGTCTGAGCCAGGGATCACAAGGATGTGCGCATCACCCGCGCCATGACAGGAGCTGACGACTGCTGGATGGACCATCGCCTAATCCGATCCATCATCAATATTAACATAGCCCCAAAGCAGAGGGAACAGCAGAAGCAGTGCCGAAAAAAGTTAATGTCGGGGCACTTAAAGACCCAGCTAAGAGAGCCCTATACAGCCAACGCCTCACAGCTAATCTGGCGTGCCTTGATGACCCTAAGATGTTCAATGCCCACAGTGCTTGGTCTGCCCTCCAGGCCTCTATAACCAGTGCCTGTGAAGAAACCCTTGGTTACTCAACCAGGAAACACCAGGATCAGGAGATCCAAGAATTAATAGATCGTAAGCGCACAGCATTTCTGAGCCTCAAGCAACAACCCAACTCGGGAGCTGCAAAGTAACATTACAGACGGCTCAAGGCTGAGGTCCAACAAAAAACCCAGGAACTAAAGAACAGGTGGTGGATGGAGAAAACACAAGAGATACAACAACTGGCCAACAGCCAGGATATGCAAGGATTCTTCATTGCAGTCAAAGTCACCTACGATCCAAACTCCCAAGGCCCCACCCCACTCCTGGCCAAGAACGGGGAAACATTCATCAAGGACACCGAGGCTGTCAGGGCCCGCTAGAAGGAGCACTTTGAAGATCTCCTCAATCGAGACTCTGCCTTTGACTCGAGTGTTCTCAACTCCATCCCGCAGCATGCGACCCGCCACTACCTCAGTGAAACCCTAACGCTGCACGAGGTAGGCAAAGCCATAAAACAGCTCAAGAACAACAAGGCTACGGGTGTGGATGGAGTTCCTGCTGAGGCGCTAAAGTATGGCGGAGAGGGGCTGTTGGCGTGGATACATGACCTCATCTCTCTCATTTGGAGAGAGGAGAGCATGCCGGCAGATCTCAGAGATGCAGTGATTGTGACCACCTTTAAAAAGGGGGACAAGTCCAACTGCGGCAACGACTGGGGAATCTCCCTGCTATCAGCCACTGGGAAGGTTGTCGCTAGAGTTCTTCTCAACCGTCTATTCCCTGTGGCCAAGGAGCTCCTCCCGGAATCACAGTGCAGATTTTGTCCCCTACGGGGCACAACGGACCTGATCTTTGCAGCGCGACAGTTGTCGGAAAAATGCAGGGAGCAGCGCCAGCCTTTATACATGGTCTTATACAAGCTCTCCGCTGGAGTGGAACTAAACTACAGAGCCAGTGGGATGCTGTTTAACTTACGCCGCCTCCAGGCCAGGTCCAAGATCACCCAACCTCTGTCGTTAAGCTACAGTGTGTGGACGATGCCTGCGTCTGCGCACATTCTGAGGCTGAACTCCAGAATATGGTCAATGTATTCACCGAGGAATATGAAATCACGGGTCTTACGCTTAACATCCGTAAGACAAAGGTCCTCCACCAGCTTGTCCTCGCCGCACAGCACTGCCCCCCAGTCATCAAGATTCACGGCGCAGCCCTGGACAACATGGACCACTTCCCATACCTCGGGAGCCTTTTCTCAACAAAGATAGACATTGATGCGGAGATTCAATATCGCCTCCAGTGCGCCAGTGCAGCCTTTGGCTGCCTGAGGAAAAGAGTGTTCAAAGACCAGGCCCTCAAATCTATCACCAAGCTCATGGTCTACAGGGCTGTAGTAATACCCGCCCTCCTGTATGGATCAGAGGCATGGACGATGTACAGAAGACACCTCAAGTCGCTGGAGATATATCACCAACGATGTCTCCGCAAATTCCTATAAATCCCCTGGGAGGACAGGTGCACCAACATCAGTGTCCTCGCCCAGGCTAACATCCCCAGCATTAAAACACTGACCACACTCAATCAGCTTCACTGGGCAGGCCACATAGTTCGCATGCCAGACACGAGGCTCACTAAGCAATTGCTTTATGCGGAGCTCCTTCACGACAAACGAGCCAAAGGTGGGCAGTGGAAACATGGGCAGCCTCCCTGGTAAAGTGTGACATCACCACTGACACCTGGGAATCACTGGCTGAAGATCGCCTTAGGTGGAGAAAGTGCATCCGGGAGGGCATTGAGCTCTTCGAATCTCAACGCCGCGAGTGTGAAGAGGTCAGGCGCAGGCAGTGGAAGGAGCGTGTGGCAAATCAGTCCCACCATCCCCGCCCCCCTTTCCCCCGACGAATGTCTGTCCCACCTGTGACAGGGTCTGTGGCTCTTGCATTGGACTGTTCAGCCACCAAAGGACTCACTTTGGGAGTGGAAGCAAGTCTTCCTCGATTCCGAGGGATTGCCTATGATGATGATGTCACATACCACTGCTGCAAGCCTCACACACTCATCTCACAGCGTGCACACACTTCCAGCTATTCAATCATGACAGGCACATCACCCAAACAGATTTCACCACACTCACTGACACACTTTTCTCTCCCTTGCAGGAGAAGGTGGTGCACATGCGAAGACAGCAGCAGCTAACCGGAAAAGGACAGACGCACCTGCATATCTTAAACCCGATGGACGATATGGTGCTTGCCATTATTGGAGCAGTTGTGACGGAGGCTGTGGCCAGCAGCAGGACTGAAACCATTGACGATGACGATATGCTCATATCTAATCCTCCTTCTCACATTCCACTTCCCCCTCATCCCATAACATCGACTGATTTACAAGATGCAGATGGTGTAAGCTCGCACTTCTTGCTTCCCTGTCGCCCCCCCGCCCCCCTCCCTCACCACAACACGCTTCTTGAACCTTTTTCCTTTCAGATACCCAAGAACTCTAACCTAGGCAGGCGGTGGTGGAAGAGGAGAGTGATGATGGCACTGCACTACTTTACAGGGCAACATAGAGGCGGCATCAGCACGAGTGAGACACTGGGCATGAGTGGGCTTCAGCCAGGGCCTGTGGAAAATGGATAGCGCAGGTGCCAGCTCCCCGGTCGGCGAGGTCGCACATGAGATCTGCTGTACTGGACATAGATAAGGACGTTGATGGGGTGACCTACAGAAGAAGGCTGAAGGGTATGCATAGGCAGGTCTGCTAGAAAGCCTGAGTGCAATGTTAAGGAGCATGGAGGAGTCCAGCATCAATCTTGCACAAGGCTTTATGCAGAGTACTGAGTACTGCAGTAGAAGCTCAGAGTGCTCTCATGCAGGCTCAGCTTGTTGCCACACGAGCACAGACTGCTGCCATCATGGCTGGGTTTAGCAGTATCAAAAAGGGCTTGCAGTGTGACACAGAAATCTGTCATACTACAGATTATTAAAATTGCTGGGATTCTGCCCCCGCAGGAGCAGCACTGGTTCCATGGAACAGGAACCTGCTATCCTCTCTCGGGATGACAGCATTCGTCCTCCCACCATGACGACTCCGCCAGTGACCTCGCTGGTGAAGTCCAAAGCTGGACCTAGGCCCAGAGCTGCTCAAGGTCGTCCTGCAAGGCCTTCTGTAGTCTCCCCCACTGAAAGTCAGCAGCCTTCCATCAGCCATGCTGCAATCACTGAGGTAGCACTGTATAGGAGCATTAGGACAGACAAAGGCACACGGAAGGCAGGCACTAAGGGAATGCACAAGGGTGATTAGATTACTTTTGAATGAAATATTGGAATGATTTGATTTATAAATTTGGTTTGGAATGTTTGTTTTGTGGTAGCTTTTATTGTAGCATTGTGGCCAAGAGGACACTGTGACCGTCACTAAATCTCCTTTACCCTATCTAGTGCAATTACATCTTTCCTGTAATGTGGTGGCCAGAACTGTGTGCAGTACTCTGGCTGTGGTGTAACTAGGGTTTTATACAGTTAAAGCGTAACCTCCCTGCTCTTATATTCTATGCCTCAGCTAATAAAGGAAAGTATCCCGTAAGCCTTCTTAATCACCTTATCTACCTGTCCTTCTACCTTCAGGGATCTGTGGACATGCACTCTAAGGTCCTTCTGTTCCTTTACACTTCTCAGTAGCCTAGCATTTAATGTGTATTCCCTTGCCTTATTAGCCCTCCCCAAATGCATTACCTCACACTTCTCCGGATTGATTTCCATTTACCACTTTTCTGCCCACCTGACCAGTCCATTGATGTTTTTCTGCAGTCTTCAGCTTTCTTCATCAGTATCAACCACACAGACAAATGTTGTCTTAATCATGCCCCTACATTGAAGTCTAAATCATTGATATGTACCACAAAAGCAAGGGACCTAGTACTGAGCCCTGCAGAACCCCACTGGAAACAGCCATCCTGTCACAAAACCAATCCTTTGCTTCTTGTCACTGAGCTAATTTGGGTCCAACTTGCCACTTTCCCCTGGATCCCATGAGCTTTTACTTTTCTGACCAGTCTGCCATGTGGGACCTAGTCAAAAGCTTTCTGAAAATCCATGTAAACTACATCAAAAACGCTACATTCATCGACTTTCCTTGTTACCTCCAGAAATGTGCACATGCTGCTCAGATGCCATTTTGGACACAAAACAGCACTTATAGCGCTGGAAAATCGGGCACTACGGAGCCAAATTTCATAGCCATGCTTTCTTAGGGAAAAATTAAATCTGTAATACATTGAAAACCAGACCTCAAGCAAACTGGTAAGTTTTGGAGTGTATTGAATAATGGCCTTACATTATACTATGGGATAATCACAAGCATTCATATAATGTTTCTTCCTCCACTATGTTAATGCAAGTGCATTCCCTTTTGATATAAAAAGGTTAATATTTCCTTCAAAATGACAGAGGAAGGAATTTCTTACAAATGCCTCATGGGCAGGAAAAAGGAATGGGGATGAGGAAACCAGGTTGCTCATCGTTCCCCATGGCATGCAGAGTGGAGGGACCTAACTAAGGATAAAGAAAGACCTTTGCAAAAGAGAGCGTTATTGTCACAAATAAAATGTTTGTGACTCTCGCCCTACAGTTTGTTCTGCCAGATTATCTTGAGCTACAGATGCAAACAGTCTCTATAACCAGCTGATAGCATCAGAAAACATCCAGTTTAAACCAGAATACTCTATTATCATTCTACAGCTTGTGGAGGAATGAAATAACTATCAGGCAAAAGCAAAAAAGAGAGATTTGATGTGACAGCTGTAACTACGACTATCATATCTCCTGGGTAAGAGGGAGCCTATTGTTTTTCAGAATTTACTGAACTGTAAATACCGCTTGGAAGTTTTCTTAGATTTATTTGTTCACTAGTGATATAAGTCACTTATTTGACTCTAAGGGGCTGAAATTGCCCCTCTCCTTAAGGCCTGTTCTCACCGCAAATTGGCGGGCACACTGTGGAACAGAGTGGCTGCCAACTTTTCGTAGAATGGCCGCTGATAGCCCAATTGCACTTCCGAGCCTTCCCGGTTACCCCCCTACCACTCCGTTGCTGCTGATCCATCTTAAGTGCATCATCACTGTGCACACCGCTGATCTACCCACCACCGCCCCCGACGACGACATTCCTCTCTAAAAATCTTCAGCTCATCCGGCGGTGCCAAACCTGTTTATTCCCCATTGGTCCAGTGAGGCTGTGGTCTTCTGCAATGGCGGTGTGGCTTCTCTTAAAGGGGAGGATGCACTGCTGCTGCTGCCGGGTTCGGCCGGGCCACCAACAGGCAGCCTGGAACCCCTTCTTGGATGCCAGGCCGCTGGCCTGGCCGAAACCCTCCCTGGAGGCCCAGTGGACTAAAGTTTTAAAATCGTGAAGGCTCTCGCCTTTAAGTGAAGGGGAGAACCGTGGTGACACATGCCATGATGATATCATTGTGGCGGTCACTCCGCGCCTCCCCCCCCAACTTCTGCCCCTCTCACGTAGTCACCGCTCTCATTTAGAGCGACTTCCGGATCTGAATAAAAAACAACAAAGAATGGAATTTCGCTCAAGAGGCGACCTCAAACATAGCTGCAGTAAAAATAATTGAAATGGGGTGCATGCACCCCGTTTCAGGTGGGGGGGGGGCGCAATTTTTACCCTAATTGTTTATTCTCCACTACAAAGGGACATGGATGACCAGTAACTTGTTTTACTAGGTTAGTAAATGTGTGTGAACGTTCAATGATGCAACTAACAGTGCAATGGTGTCATTGTATTATTGATTGGATTTGGTGTTAACTATTAATATATATATAAGAATTACAAATGAAAAAAAGACATTGGAGAAGTCTATGCTGAGGCAGATGTACCATCGACAGCCAACATGGCAGCTATCTGGTGGAAGTCTTTGGTGTGCTCAGCTTACCAGAACCACTATATAACATGTGGCGGGTGAGCTTCTCATCAACAGAGATAATGCCTTTGTTCAAATTCAATTGAAGTGTGTGTTGCTGACTGGAAAAAAACAATAACTGACATTTAAAATATCTAAAGGCTTCTGATGAAAGGTCATCAACCTGAAACATTAACTCTGTTTCTCTCTCCACTCTTGCTGCCTGTACTGCTGAGTGTTTTCCAACATCTATTTATGTCATTTAAAATGTCAAAGCTCGACAAGGCCTCAAATAAGCAGCATGAAAAAAACAATCTTTCTGTTATTTCAATATCAAACTTGTAGGACATTAACACCACAAGGAAACTTTGGGTGTTGCTTTTCAAAATCATCAAAGTCTAATTATTATTCTTATAGTAAATGGATAATAGATGAGTTTGCAAAAGCAATTAAATCTAGAAGTAGATTTAACAAATTAGCAAAAAGATTTACCTCCTCTTTGCTCTTGGAGCTGAACAAAAAGGTAGTTGTAAATGTCAGCCACAGGGTTAAAAGCAAATTACTTAAAAATTCTTTTAATTGATTGAATATTAAAATAATTGAAAAACACTATGTCAAACTCTGGGAAGAGATAAAAAGATAATTATAAACAGCTCTTTAAAATGGACGGTATACTATTATCCACCTGCGAGCAGTCCCCCAGGTTTACTTGATGATTATAATCTACTGAATCTGCAATGGAAATGTAGGGTTCTCTCTGTAAGCATTGTAGAGCATTGTTAAATGTCCATCAGCAGACATTTGACTTGCTTTACGTAATAAATTTACTAGACTCCAATGGATCTGTTTAACTTCTCCGAAATTTCAGGGATTATGATTGTGAGTGGATGGATAAGTCAATGTGCAGGATGTCTGCTCCTGGGGGTCATGGGAAGGTCACCTCACTTAAATGGATGTGATGGGTGACTGCTTCACTATGGGCACACCTTGGGAGTGGGGCGGGAGGGTGGAGGTAGTGGTGGAAGCGGCGTTGGCCAGCTAGCACCACCAACCAGCCAGACTTTTGTACAGCTGCTTAATCAATGCCCAAAAAGAATGCTTGTTCTGCCATTTTGAATTGGAGTCCAAACCAGTCCAGTCCAAGATATAAGGAAAGGTCCCCAGGTAAGCACCTCTTGTGTCAGCAAGCAAACCTGAACACCAGGTTTGTCCCAGCTTCCAGGTCACTCAAAGCCAAGGCATGGGTAGTCCCTTCCCCCTGGCTCGAGCAGCCCACTACCCCTTCCCCATCCGACATGATGGGCATGTTTGGAACACAAAGAGGTTCCGCCTCCAAACAGACTCAAAAGGAAACTTGCGGCCTTGTGCAGGACCCTGCATATCTGGTTCCTGCTTAATCTCCCGATGGTTGACTTATACTGAGAGTGTATCACTGGCCCCATGGGAATTCACCTCTTGACACATTTAGGATTATGCAACAATGAAGTTTTATACATTTGTCCTTTAAATAATAACAAATTTGTTTATGAACATTTTGGTGTCTTTTCTTTTTATATTTAGATGTATTTTTCTGATTCCTCTTTTACATTGCTCTCTGCTAATCCCCACTGTCAAATTGTCTTCTTGTGCGATGGAGGATGTTCTCGGCCATAGATTACTCTTTAGTTAGCATCACTTACATTGTATAATTTGCAAGCAGGAAGTGTACCTTTGTGGGTTAAGGCTGTCCCTGCCAGTTTTAACTCTCTTCAGAGATGGCTAATCTATTCCTTTATCAATTGGCTATCTAAGAACTGGTAAAGCACATAGTGCATCAATGGAATCTTCCCCACTCAGTTGGTCAGTTTACTGCCTTTGTATAGAATTGAGCCGTACTTACCAGGAAGAATCCAGGCTTAATCCTTGGTCATTAACGCATGATGTATTTTATAAAGTGAGTGACAAGAGTGTTAAAGTTGATTGTGGAGGGTGAGAAAGTTGGATCTCAAACCAGTGTCCTAAGCTTAAATAAAGGAGACTACAAAGGTATGAAGACAGAGTTAGCTAAAGTGGACTGGGGAAATAGATTAAAGTGTGGGACGGTTGATGAGCAGTGGCAGACATTTAAGGAGGTATTTCATAACTGTCAACAAAACTATATCCCAATGAGAAGGAAAGACTGTAAGAGAAGGGATAACCATCTGTGGCTAACTAAGGAAATAAGGGATGGTGTCAAATTGGAAACAAGGGCATACAATGTGGCCAAGACTAGTGGGAGGCCAGACGATTGGGAAAATTTTAAAAGCCAGCAAAGAACGACCAAAAAAATTATAAACAGAGAGAAGATAGATTATGGAAGTGATCTAGCATGAAATATAAAAGATAGTAAGAGTTTCTACAGGTACATAAAAAGAAAAAGAGTGGCTAAAATAAATGTTGTTACCATAGAGGATGTGACGAGGGAATTAATAATGGGGAACAGGGAAATGGCAAAGACTTTGAACAAATATTTTGTTTCGGTTTTCAAGGTAGAAGACACTAAAAGCATTCCAATAGTGGATAATCAAGGGACTGTAGGGAGGGAGGAACTTAACACAAATCACTATCACTAAAGAAGTAGTACTCAGTAAAATAATGTGACTAAAGGTGGACAAGTCCCCTGGACCTGATGGCTTACATCCTAGGGTCCTAAAAAAAGTGGCTGTAGAGATAGTGGATGCATTGGTTGTAATCTACCAAAATTCCCTGGATTCTGGGGCGGTCCCATCGGATTGGAAAACCGCAAATGTAACGCCCCTACTTAAAAAAGGAGGCGGACTGAAAACAGGAAGCTATAGATTAGTTAGCCTAGGAAAATTCTGGAGTCCATTATTAAGGTAGCAGGACATTTGGTAAAGCATAATTCAATCAAGCAGAGTCAGCATGGTTTTATGAAAGGGAAATCATGTTTGACAAATTTGCTGGAGTTCTTTGAGGATGTAACGAGCAGGGTGGATAGTGGGGAACCCAGTGGATGTGGTGCATTTGAATTTCCAGAAGGCATTTGATAAGGTGCCACATAAAAGGTTTCTGCACAAGATAAAAGTTCACAGGATTGGGGGTAATATATTAGCATGGATAGAGGATTGGCTAACTAACAGAAAACAGAGAGTCAGGATAAATGGGTCATTTTCCGGTTGGTAAATAGTAACTCGTGGGGTTTCACAGGGATCAGTGCTAGGGCCTCAACTATTTACAATCCATATTAGTGACTTGGATGAAGGGACCGAGAGTAATGTAGCCAAGTTTGCTGATGACACAAAGATGGGTGGGAAAACAAATTGTGAGGAGGACAACAAATCTGCAAAGAGATATAGACAGGCTAAGTGAGTGGCCAAAAATTTGGCAGATGGATTATAATGTGGGACAATGTGAAGTTATCCACTTTGGCAGAAAAAAATAAAAGAGCAAATTTTAATTTAATGGAGAAAAATTGTAAAGTGCTTCAGTGCAAAGGGACCTGGGTGTCCTTGTGCATGAAACACAAAAAGTTAGTATGCAGGTACAGCAAGTAATCAGGAAGGCAAATGGAATGTTGGCCTTTATTGCAAGGGGGATAAGAACATAAGAACATAAGAACATAAGAATAGTGTATAAAAGCAAAGAAGTCCCGCTACAACTGTATAGGTTATTGATGATGCCTGCAGTTTTGGTCTCCATATTTAAGGAAGGATATACTTGCAATGGAGGCTGGTCAGAGAAGGTTCACTAGGTTGATTCTGGAGATAAGGGGATTGACTTATGAAGATAGGTTGAGTAGGTTGGGACTATGCTCATTAGAGTTCAGAAGAATGAGAGGTGATCTTATCCAAACATATAAGATAGAGGGGGCTCGACAAGGTGGATGTAGAGAGGATATTTCCACTCATTGGGGAAACTAAAACATCGTCTCAGAATAAGGGGCCACCCATTTAAAATTGAAATGAGGAGGAATTTCTTCTCTCAGAGGGTTGTAAATCTGTGGAATTCTCTGCCCCCAGAGAGCTGTGCAGGCTGGGTCATTGAATATATTTAAGGTGGAGATAGACAGATTTTTGAGCGATAATGGAATAAAGGGTTATGGGAAGCGGGCAGGGAAGTGAAGCTGAGTTCATGATCAGATCAGCCATGATCTTATTAAATGGCGGAGCAGGCTCGAGGGGTCAAATGGCCTACACCTGCATCTATTTCTTATGTTCTTATATTCTTATACCCCCATGGTTTGGTAGCCTGCTGACATTTACAGTGTAGGACTTGGTCATAATGGTGCCTTCAGGAGAAAAGATCAGACAATTGGAATTGTTTTGGGGGTGTGTTTGAAGGGAAGTGTAGAGGGAGCTTTACTGAGTATCTAACCACTGCATTGTCCCATTGAGCAGTCCCGCGGGCACCTATAGCATGGGTTAGATTGTAACCACGATCGGTTTTTCCCCACTAAGAATTGTGTGGTTATCGATACTAAAATTGCAAGATATTTATTTCATAGAATGTAGGCAACACATTTATTGCCCATCCCTAGCTGCCCTGTTGATTGATCTTAACAACTGAGGCCATTCATAGAACATTGACTCAATCCAGTAGTGTGAGACTGCAGTTGTGTGAAGGCCAAACTGAACAAGGATGGCAAGTTCCCTTCCCTGAAGAGTTGATGGAATATGGAATGCCTTGCCACAAGAAGAGACAGGGACCATTGCACTTTTTAACAGAAAATTGAATAAATATTTGAAACAGAGGAAGATACAGGGCTGTGGGGAGAGAGCGCAGTAGCAAGGTAAGTTTGATTGCTTTGGCAAAGAGCGAATATAGACACAATGAACTGAAAGTGTTGTAAAATTCGATGGTTCTATGGTTTAATTTTCTCTGGTTATTACTTTGTGTGCTGTTTTAAGGCAGTTGTGAACCTATTTGTTTTAAGAGGTTACTGGCTGTGTTAAAATAGCGCATGAAGGAATTTTATGCAAATACATCAATCAGTGTGCTTCCAGGGGAAATTAAACCCCTTGATAAGTTTCTGAACACAAGATCACATGGTTGATTTTGAAAATTAGATTAATAAAAAGCATCACTGTGTTCATTGCTTCATGAGGTATTTGAGCTTTTCATCAATGTCAAAAAAGATGTTAAATCCTGTAGGATGACATGGATAAAATGGTAACATTAATTCTTTCAACAGGAATCTGAAGAGGTTCTGTCTTTCAAATACTGTATTTCAGACAGTTTTTATGCCATTCTAATTTGCACACATCTCTATAATTCATTGCTTAGTCCAGCTTACAGCCAAGAAGCATAGAACTTAGCAGGCAGCAAGCTAATTATTTATTTGCACTATGGGTGCACTTGGATTATGGTAGTGTCATATCCTGCTGTGGATGCAAAATATTAGAATAGAGTACAATACCACTTTATGATATCATTTGTGCCTGCATTTCTCTGCCAACTATTTTAAAACCTCAAAACAGAGGTCTTTAGCATCGTTAATGTATAATTGTACTGATATTGGGATATCACTTATTCCAGCAGACAGAAATATAAAAGCATAGAATCTTGCAGAACAGAAGGAGGCCATTCAGCCCATCATGCCTGTGCTGACTCATGGAAAGAGGTAACCAATTAGTCCCACTCCTGTGCTCTTTTCCCGTAGGCTTGCATTTTTTTTTCCTTTTTAAGTATATATACTTGCTATTTACATTACTCATCTGCGACTTCATTTTCACTTTATGTCCAGGAAATATTCAACATAAGTTGAAAGCATGAAAATCAGATGAAACCACTTAATTGCATTGCCAACTAATGCTGAAAACTGGTTTGTGGGTCTAAGAACTGAACTCATCTGTTCATTGCGGTTGTGTTCAGATCTGCATCTTTGTGCTTGCTTACAAAAGAACTATGAGTAAAAATATGAACGTTTTGAAACATTTGTTGTTTTTTGTTAGTATTCTTGTTAAATGTTAATTGAGGCATAATTTAGATTTAAAACTGTTGCAAATATTCTGGCAAAAATGGCAAGGTGATTAAAATAATCTGAAATAGTGCAATGGCTATGAATGTAACCTCTTTTGTGCCGATGGCCATGTTTTAACAATGCTTTGGGTTTATTTTGTCTTCAGTGGGACAATATTAATATGATTTCATGGCATTAAACAGCAAACATAGTCATAATCAGAACTGGTTAGACTCAGTAAAATTAACAACTGCAAACAATGAGACAAATTAGAGTTCCAGTAATTAATTGCCAAAAACTCTGGGCAAGTTGGTGCATATTTCAAATTTAAATTCCTGGGCTGGAATTCCTCTCTATTGATATGAATTGTAATTTATTTTGGTGACAACAATGTCACCAAATTACAATGCAACCACCACACATGGCATTACTACACTTATGGTCACAAATTTCCCCAGGAGTTGCTCCGTTTTTTTGGAGCAACTTGATTTTTCTGGAGTATCTTTTTAGTTGCAATTCTGTCCATTTAATTTGCGCCAGTGTAAATGAGTTAGTTAGGTTTTTTTATGGTTTAGTTTTATTTTGAAAAGGGGGCGTTCCCAGCCACTTACGCCTGTTTTGGCCATTTAACCGAGTTTGGCCAGCAAATAGTTGCTCCAAACTAACTTAGGCCAGTGTATGTTGGCACTTCTGTCCGCACAGAAAAACCTTATCTAGAGTTAAGGAATCGACTCAAGTTGTTACATTTAAAGCACCACCAAGCACCAAACAAAGCACAAAAAGTAATAAGCATTCAATAAAAAAAATAAAGAACTGAAGTAAATAATTAAATTAACAAGTAAAGAACTGAAGTAAATCCTACCTTGAACTAAAGTCAGCAGTAGCGGGAGAACGCGGCATCTTAAGGGTAGGAGGGAGGGAAGGAGAATGCTCAACGTGGCAGGCTGGGGAGGTGCGGTGGTGGGTGTTGACGAGGAGGGAGAGAGAAGTCACATGACTGAAGGGGGGAGAAGGTGAGAACAAAAGACATTTGGGTGTATTACCTTCATAGAAACATAGAAACATAGAAAATAGGTGCAGGAGTAGGCCATTCCGCCCTTCGAGCCTGCACTGCTATTTGATAAGATTATGGGTGATCATTCTTTCAGTACCCCTTTCCTGCTTTCTCTCCATACCCCTTGATCCCCTTAACCGTAAGGGCCATATTAAACTCCATCTTGAATATATCCAATGAACTGGCATCAACAACGCTCTGCGGCAGGGAATTCCACAGGTTAACAACTCTCTGAGTGACAACGTTTCTCCTCATCTCAGTCCTAAACGGCCTGCCCCTTATCCTAAGACTGTATCCCCTGGTTCTGGACTTCCCCAACATCGGGAACTTTCTTCCCGCATCTAGCCTGTCTAGTCCAGTCAGAATCTTATATGTTTCTATGAGATCCCCTCTCATCCTTCTAAACTCCAGTGAATAAAGGCCCAGTTGATTCAGTCTCTTCTCATATGCCATTCCAGTCATCCCTGGAATCAGTCTGGTGAACCTTCGCTGCACTCCCTCAATAGCCAGAACGTCCTTCTTCAGATTAGGAGACTAAAACTGAACACAATATTCCAGGTGGGGCCTCAGCAAGGCCCTGTACAACTGCAGCAAGACTTCCCTGCTCCTATACTCAATTCCGCTTGCTATGAAGGCCAACATACCATTTGTCTTCTTCATCGCCTGCTGTACCTGCATGCCAACTTTCAATGACTGATGAACCATGACACCCAGGTCTCGTTGCAACTCCCCTTTTCCTAATCTTCCGCCATTCAGATAATATTCTGCCTTCATGTTTTTGCCCCCAAAGTGGATAACCTCACATTTATCCACATTATACTGCATCTGCCATGTATTTGCCCACTCGCCTAACCTGTCCAAGTCACCCTGCAGCCTCTTAGTGTCCTCCTCACAATCAGACCGCCACCAAGTTTAGTGTCATCACAAACTTGGAGATATTACATTCAATTCCATCATCTAAATCATTAATATCTATTGTAAAGAGCTGGGGTCCCAGCACTGAGCCCTGCGGCTCTCCACTAGTCACTGCCTGCCATTCTGAAAAGGACCCATTTATCCCGACTCTCTGCTCCCTGTCTGCCAACCAGTTCTCTATCCACATCAGTACATTACCCCCAATACCATGTGCTTTGATTTTGCACACCAATCTCTCATGTGGGACCTTGTCAAAAGCCTTTTGAAAGTCCAAATACACCACATCCACTGGTTCTCCCTTGTCCACACTACTCGTTACATCCTCAAAAAATTCCAGAAGA
Source organism: Pristiophorus japonicus (assembly GCF_044704955.1). Classification (NCBI taxonomy): domain Eukaryota; kingdom Metazoa; phylum Chordata; class Chondrichthyes; family Pristiophoridae; genus Pristiophorus; species Pristiophorus japonicus. The sequence continues at coordinate 134,367,798 of NC_091983.1, forward strand.
TTTGTCAAGCATGATTTCCCTTTCATAAATCCATGCTGACTTGGACCAATCCTATCACTGCTCTCCAAATGCGCTGCTATTTCATCCTTAATGATCGATTCCAACATTCCAATATTCAGGCTCCTTCAGGCTCCAAAAATCAATCAGGCACCAAAAATCAATCTCAAGGCTTTCCCTTTAAAAATGGCCGATTGCCAATGTTAATACACCATTGCACATGTGCGACCGCTCCATCGCGCATGCGCAATGCTGCCGGCACTGAAACAGACACTGGACCCTAGCCTCGTTCCCCCCACCCCCCCCACCACCGGTTCTGTTTAGCCAGCACGGCCTTGGCTCTGCCCTCTCTCATTGTGCTGCGCCACTCTGCGGGTAAACAACACCCGAGGATCGGCCAGAATCGTGAGTTAATTTTTCTGCGCACTTTTTCTACCAGAAACTCGGCGCACCACACGGAGGTGTGCCATTTTTGCAGCAGGGGGGAAACTTGAGCCCAGAGTAATTTGTGCTTCCCTACCATGAAAATCATGGTAAGCAACAGGGAAAGTGATTATAACAATCATAATGTACTGTTTCATCTAGGCAAAATAAATTTGAAAAATGTAGGATAAATATAATTCCATAATCCCAGACTTTTACTGATGAATATAATTTTGATTGGAACACAGTAAAAACTACCCCAGGAATAGAAAATGAGGTATTCAGATAGTTCCTTATTACATTTCTCTGGACATCCTAAACTACTTTACTCCAATTGATGACTTTTTAAAGAAAGGCCCAGCCACTGTTATTACATTAGTAAACATGGCAGCTAACTTGCACACAACAAGGGATCACAAACAGCAACATCTGTTTTTTGTGGTGTTGGTAAAGAATGAAATGTCAGCCAGGATACTTCCCTTGTTCTTTTTTAGATTGTGTCATGGAATCTTTTACACCCACATGAAACAGCTTATCCAGAGAGCAGTACCTTCAATAATGCAATTTTACATACAACCTAGATAATGCGCACAAGTCATAAACTTCTAACTCAGAGACAAGAGTGTTACTAACTGAGCTAAGCCCAAAACTGCTTTAACGTAGCTTGATTTTGGAGGATGTAAAACATGGTGTTGAGTTTCCACTGATGTCAAAAACAAATCTAACCAAAAAACAAGTTAGAATTATTATCACAATTCAGTCTGTAGACATGAGCTCTGGTTACATAACATAAGAACATAAGAAATAGGAACAGGAGTAGGCCATACGGCCCCTCGAGCCTGCTTCGCCATTCAATAAGATCATGGCTGATCTGATCATGGACTCGGCTCCACTTCCCTGCCCACTCCCCATAACCCCTTATTCCCTTATCGTTTAAGAAACTGTCTATTTCTGTCCTAAATGTAATCAATGTCCCAGCTTCCACAGCTCTCTGAGGCAGCGAATTCCACAGATTTACAACCCTCTGAGAGAAGAAATTTCTCCTCATCTCAGTTTTAAATGGGCGGCCACTTATTCCAAAATCAAGCCCTCTAGTTCTAGTCTCCCCCCATCAGTGGAAACATCCTCGCTGCATCCACCTTGTCAAGCCCACTTATAATCTTATACGTTTCGATAAGATCACCTCTCATTCTTCTGAATTCCAATGAGTAGAGGCCCAACCTACTTAACCTTTCCTCATAAGTCAAGTCCCTCATCTCTGGAATCAACCTAGTGAACCTTCTTTGAACTGCCTCCAGAGCAAGTATATCCTTTCGTAAATATGGAAACCAAAACTGCACGAAGTATCCCAGGTGTGGCCTCACCAATATCCTGTATAGCTGTAACAAGACTTCCCTGCTACTCCATCTCCTTTGCAATAAAGCCCAAGGTTCCATTGGCCTTCCTGATCACTTGCTGTAGCTGCATACTATCCTTTTGTGTTTCATGCACAAGTACCCCCAGTTCGCACTGTACTGCGGCACTTTGCAATCTTTTTCCATTTAATTAATAACTTGCTCTTTGATGTTTTCTGCCAAAGTGCATAACCTCACACTTTCCAACATTACACTCCATCTGCCAAATTTTTGCCCACTCACTTAGCCTGTCTATGTCCTTTTGCAGATTTTTTGTGTTCTCCTCACACATTGCTTTTCCTCCCATTTTTGTATCATCAACAAACTTGGCTACGTTACACTCAGCCCCTTCTTCCAAGTCGTTAATATAGATTGTAAATAGTTGGGGTCCCAGCACTGATCCCTGCGGCACACCACTAGTTACTGATTGCCAATCAGAGAATGAATCATTTATCCCGACTCTCTGTTTTCTGTTAGTTAGCCAATCCTCTATTCATGCTAATATATTACCCCCAACCCCGTGAACTATTATCTTGTGCAGTAACCTTTTATGTGGCACCTTATCAAATGCCTTCTGGAAGTCCAAATACACCACATCCACTGGTTCCCCTTTATCCACCCTGTTCGTTACATCCTCAAAGAATTCCAGCAAATTTGTCAAACATGACTTCCCCTTCATAAATCCATGCTGACTCTGGCTGACCGAATTTTGCTTTTCCAAATGTCCTGCTACTGCTTCTTTAATAATGGACTCCAACATTTTCCCAACCACAGATGTTAGGCTAACTAGTCTATAGTTTTCTGCTTTTTGTCTGCCTCCTTTTTTAAATAGGGGTGCTACATTTACAGTTTTCCAATCTGCTGGGACCTCCCCAGAATCCAGGGAATTTTGGTAAATTGCAACCAATGCATCTACTATCCCTGCCGCTACTTCTCTTAAGACCCGAGGATGCAAGCCATCAGGTCCAAGGGATTTATCTGCCTTTAGACCCATTATCTTACGGAGTACCACCTCCTTAGTGATTGTGATTGTGGTAAGTTCCTCCCCCCCATAGCCCCATGACTATCCATTGTTGGAATATTGTTAGTGTCCTCTACTGTAAAGACTGATACAAAATAATTGTTCAGAGTTTCTGCCATCTCCATGGTCCCCATTACTAATTCTCCGGTCTCGTCCTCTAAGAGCCCAACATTTACTTTAGCCACTCTTTTCTTTTATGGTTCTTTTATGCTGGGTCAGTGGTTTCCCAGGTTGCCTTTGATACAGTGCTGAGCTTTTCTTTTGAGGATGCAAATGCATTTTCAACAATTTGATAGATTTCTGTGCACGTTGATGAATGTTAAATTTATAAACGATACAAGTTAAACAGGGCTCTGTCAGTCTGGCTCAGTTGGTAGCGATCTTCTAAGTCAGAAGGTTTTAGGCTCAAGTTCCTCTCCAAGGTCTTAAGCACATAGTCAGTGTAAAACATCCCCTGCTTCTCTGAAATGAATGGGACCCTCCTGGCTAATGCAACTGGGATGAAACAATTGACCTTCATTTGTATCAATTCAGAAAAGACTGTGGGCTGTGACATTCCACAACTGGCTTATCTGGCAATGCCAGCAGCTGATAGCTTTTATTTTTAAACCAATATGAACCCACTTTGTCTTAAAACACAACACCTAAACATAACTCAACCCCAACATGTTTTCTGTGAAAAAAAAAATGATCAAAAATCCTGAAATGTAAAACTGCTAATCCAATGCAATACTGAAGGTGTACTGTATTTCAGATGAGATATTAAACAGAGGTTTTGTTTAGATGGCTATTATAAAATCTCAAAGCACTGCAAGAATAGGAGGGAGGTGCCCTGGTCAATACTTATGCCTCAACAAATATAATTGAAAAACAATTTTACTGGTTGTTCATCTCATTGCTTTTTGTGCAACAGAATGGCTGCTGCATTTACCTACATTGCAACAGTCACTGTGGTCCAAAATTTAATTCATTGTGGGAAGCACTTTGAGAGTGTTGAACAACATGAAAAGGTTTATATAAAGGTATTTCTTGTCTATTTCTTCCAACAAATTTGATGTTTGCCTGCCAGCTGTTCACAGAAAGAAAGATGTGTTGGATTTATATAGCGCCTTTCATGACCACCGGATGTCTCAAAAGTGTAGTTACTGTTGTAATGTAGGCAATGCGGCAGCCAATTTGCGCACAAGCAAGCCCTCACAAATAGCAATGTGATAATGACCAGATAATCTGTTTTGTTGTTATGTTGATTGAGGAATAAATATGGGTCAGGACACCAGAGATAACTCCCGTGCTCTTCTTTGAAATATTGCCTTGGGATCTTTTACATCCACTTGAGAGAGGAGACGGGACCTTGGTTTAACGTCTTATCCAAAAGACGGCACCTCCGAAAGTGCAGTGCTCCCTCAACACTGCACTGGACTGTCAGCCTAGATTTTTTGTGCTTAAGTCCCTGGAGTGGGACTTGAACCCACAACGTTCTAACTCAGAGGCGAGAGTGCTACCCACTTTTTCTTTTAAAGTAATTAATACTTATTCAACATTAAGAACATTTACAACATCATGATCATTCCATTGTATCATACAAATCCATTCCACCCCACAGCACAGCCGTTCCTCCAACACATATTAACATTAAAACCTGAAGTTTAATTTGTCTCCTGTAGCATATATTAATCTATTGTACTTTACAAATTGATCATAAAATGCTATTTTAAAATTATTTTCTGAATGAAACATCCACAGAGCCTTATAATGATCTTTTATCTTATATTTAATATACTCTTTTAGGTTTATTCTCCTCTCCTTGATAAAACAGAGCATTCCTTCTTTGCCACAATCACAAATCTATCATAACTGAACATTAAGTTAATTGCCGCTCCGCTGGACTCGGGCAGACTCTCCCGCAATCCTCATCTCAAAATTGAGTCCATGGATTCCCATTCTTGCTCTTCGGTCCTCACCCAGCAAGAAAACCTCACACAACTGTTGAACATAGTACTTAATATCCTTTACCTGTGGACATAACACCAGTAAATGGGACAGAATCTTATCGCGTGTCCCACACAATGGGCAAGTTGCCACCTCTACTCGTTCAATCTTACATGACTATCATGGAAAAAATCCGGTTATGAACCAATTTGAAATCCAGTTCAATCCACTCTGGACATTTAAAATTCACCCACACTCCCTTCCAAATCCTGTTGGTCCAGCTGTGGGTATATACTCTGCCAAAACTCCTGACCAGCAGGTGTCTTGAATCTACATTCTCTAAATGCCCCACAGAAATCTTGACTATTACAGTTGTCAAATTGGACCAAATTCTCTCCTTTCTGCAGTAGAAAGCTTGGAAAAGCAGGATGCATTATACCTCCTTTGGACATTTGCGTATTTATTTCTGTTGTGTCTCTAAGTACTCTAGTAATGACTCCACAAGGTAAGGTATTGTACTTGAACTGTGGTGACCATAGTCCATTTATTGTAGCTCCTGAGTGAGGACACAGCATGGTGAGCTCCCTTTTATACCTGGTTACCTGTCATGTACAGGTGACCCCTAGGTCTCCACCAGTTGCACCCTCTGGTGGTACAAGCACAGTGTATACAGTGTAAAGGTACATTCAGTAGTCTTATGTGGCTGTACGTTGAGTGTACGAGTTATATAATTATGTTATACATACACAACAATTTCTTCCATCCAATCCTGTGGCATTGCCCTCACAATCTTCTCATAGATGATCATAATTGCTTTTTCTTGTACCTCCTGATCCACCTCCCAAACCATGTCCCTCACTACTGTTTCTGGCAACCAACCTGGAATTACCTCATATAATACATCTTTAACATATATAATACCAGCTTTTATAAAAACTTGATTAAATAATACCTCTCTTTCAATGTTGATCCACCTGTTCAAAAATAAGGGTTGTTCTAAAAATTCATCAGCACCTTTGCGCATAAACTGCACACTTTAAAAAAAAATGATCCCAAATCTCTACAACCCCCTTATAAAACTTAGGGAGAGGTTTAATCAATTTCAAAAACATATTGTTGTATTCCATATATAATATTCCCTGTCCTTCTATCACACTTAATTTAAAAAAATGCTGGAAACAACTCTTCCAAAAACTTGTATTTGACTTTTGAAGAAACCTCTTTGTCCATTTAATTCTAAAGGCTTTTTTCTTCAAATCAATATCTGGGAAATTGAGTCCTCCCTGATTTTGCTGTCCAATGATGGTATTGTAACAACCAAGGCTGGTTTCCCTTCCCATAAAAACCTCACACAAGCCTCTTGGATGTATTTTCCTCCCACTCATGAATATCCTCCGCAGTCAATAAGTACCATAGTTTAAATAGCAGGAGAGCTGACACTACTGTCGCTCTTCCTTGCACTTTCAACCATCTTCTTTCCCATCTTCCCAAAATCTTTTCAATTTTCGTAACCTTCGGTTCCCAATTTAATTGATCCACTTCATCCCTATCCTTCTTGCACCCCATATGCATCCCAGAACTTCCAAAACCTCCACCACCTTAAAAGGGCTTTCCTCCAATTCCTCCCCCCTACTCCTTCCGACATCCAGGCATTGGGACTTACAATAATTCACTCTGGCTCCTGAAGCTCTACAATACTCCTCCACTACTCCCATAACTTTCCTCACTGACTCCCCATCTCTCAATGTTAAGGTCATGTCATCTGTATATTGGTGTATCACCGACACCTGCCCGGAACTGGGAACCGCAATCCCAACTGCGCCTTGTTCCTTTCGCATCATGTAACCTAATGGTTCTGCTATAAAGTGTACAACAATGGGGACAGGGAATAACCCTGTCTAATTGATCTCTGTATTGGAAAATACTTGGATAAAAAAAAACATTACATTTAACACAGCTAAATGTGTTTGAATAAAAAATCCTTATCCACTCAATGAAATTTTTCCCGAAACCAAATGCTTCCTAAACCATCAATAAAAACTCATGAGAGACTTAATCAAAGGCTTTCTCTTGATCTACCTTTAGCACGTAAGCTTCCCTCCCACTCTCTTCCATGAGCTCTATCGCATTTCAGATTGAGACCACAGATGTCCCGGCCTATGACTCCATAGGACTGAGAGGGCAAAACTATTTGCAGCATCACCTCCTTCATACAATTTGCCATAACCCTCGCCAAGATCTTATAATCCACATTTAATAATGTGATGGGCCTCCAATTCTTCAGATCCCTTCTATCCCCTTTATTTTTTACAAGCTAATCTTATGATACCTCTCCTCATAGATGGGGCCAGGCTTCCCTCAGTTTTAATCTCCTTAAAAACCTCTAAAACCAATGGACTGAAAATCTCTAAAAATTATTTGTAAAATTCTGCACTTAGTCCATCGGACCTTGGGCTACCCACCCCACCCCCCCCGCCCCCTTTATTCCACTTATTGCTACTTTTATTTCCACTAATCCTACTTCTTTGTCACACATGTTTCTCTCATCCTCCTTTAAACCCTCTTCAATAAAAACACTAACCTTCTGCATCACCAATTTGGAAATGTCTTCTTTTGTACAAAACTATTGATAAAAACTACTAGCCGCCTCCATAATCTCCCCACTTTCATGAATGATTTTTCCCCAACCTTCAATTAATCTCCAATTAATGATTAATTGTCGCAACTTCTCTTGCTCTAGAAAATATGTAATACATCTTTCTCCCTCCAATGCATCTTTAGCCTTTGTGCGGAGAATGGCCCCCTTGCATTTTTCAGCTTGCAATAATTCCCACTCTTCCTTTAAAACCTTCCGCTTAGTCTCTGCTCCCTTATCCCCTCTGTCTACTGCTTTACAGATATCTGTAAACCTTCTGTTTATATTCTCTTCTTGACGCTGGTTAGCTGTTGCTCTTTCTTTCCCATAACGTACCGAAAAAACTTTCACCTCATATTTGAAATTTCCCACCAAACTCTTTTTTTCTTTCAAGAATAAAAGTTCCTTCCGAACATTCTTTATTATATTTAAAATCTTTTCTTTATAAGCAATTTCTTTCAAGAATTGATTGTTTAAAATCCAAACACCTGGACCAATCTTAACTCTGCTGTTCCTAATTTTAAGAACCAAAGCCAAGTGGTCATTAAAAAGCACATTTTTATAATAAATCTCCACCACCTCAGAACTTAACCCTTCCCGCATTAACACAAAATCTATTCGGTTCTATTTTAAAATATCACTCACACAACCTCTTCTGGAGAACTCCCTTTTTATGGGGTTCCGATCCCTCCATAAGTCTCTCAATTTTAAATTTGCCATCAATTTTACAATCATCCCTCTGGAGTTATCATCCTTAAAGGTCATCTGGGCTGAAGTGTCCATCCGAGAAGATAAAAATACATTAAAATCCCTCACTATACAAGGGTATTTCGCTTCTGCCACTTCTGTGAATAATCACCAAAAAATCTCACGCCGCTTGCAATGGTCATTCAGCGCATAGATATTAAAGAGATCACAATTCAATTCCTCCATTTGCACAATGGCTGTAAAAATTTCCCCTCAGTGTCCTTGTCCACCAAGGCAACTGTCATGTATTTCACCATCTTGCAATGACAATAGTTATGTAACTGTAACTCATGCACACTGTACCTGTACCCTTGAAATGCACACCCTGACCACAGGGGGTAAGCTTGCGAGAGACACTCCTCACCTGGGTTTCCAGATATAAAAGGGGAGGTCCCACCCAGGGTCAGCATTCCTTGGTCCTGGGAATAAAGAGAAGGTCACAGAGTGACCGTGTCTGATATATACATGCCTCGTGTGAGTTTGTAACAAGGTGCAAAGATACTACATTTGGCGACGAGAAACGGGAATCACCGAACCACGAGGATGGCCACCATTGGCACAGAGGAACGCTACTGTATGGGTGAGGACTGGGATGACTTTGTGGAAAGACTCCAGCAGAGCTTTGTCACAAAGGACTGGCTGGAAGAGACAGCGGCTGACAAGCGGAAGGCGCATCTACTGACCAGCTGTGGTCCACAGACGTATGCGCTGATGAAAGACCTGCTCGCACACCAAAAGCCAGCGGACAAGTCCTTCAAAGAGCTCAGCCAGCTGATCAGTGAGCATCTCAAGCTGGCAAGTAGTGTACACATGGCCCGGCACCAGTTCTACTCTCACCGGCGTCGGGAAGGTCAAAACATCTCGGACTTCGTGGCGGAACTAACCTAACTGGTAGCAACTCGGTGGAGGAGGATTACCTGGAGTGTATTAGGGATGGTTTTCGAGACCAATATGTCGAGGAACCAACCAGGGAGCTGGCCATCCTAGACTGGGTGATGTGTAATGAGAAGGGACTAATTAGCAATCTTGTTCTGCGAGGCCCTTTGGGGAAAAGTGACCATAATATGGTAGAATTCCTTATTAAAATGGAGAGTGACAAGGTTAATTCGGAAACTAGGATCCTGAACTTAAGGAAAGGTAACTTCGACGGTATGAGGTGTGAATTGGCTAGAATAGACTGGCAGAGGATACTTAAAGGGTTGACGGTGGATAAGCAATGGCAAACATTTAAAGATCACATGGATGAACTTCAGCAATTGTACATCCCTGTCTGGAGTGCAAGTAAAACTGGGAAGGTGCTCAACCATGGATAACAAGGGAAATTAAGGATAGTTTTAAAACCAAGGAACAGGCATATAAATTGGCTAGAAAAACCTGAGGACTGGGAAAAATTTAGAATTCAACAGAGGAGGACTAAGGGTTTAATTAAGAAGGGGAAAATAGAGTATGAGAGGGAGCTTGCAGGGAACATAAAAACTGACTGCAAAAGCTTCTATAAATATGTGAAGAGAAAAAGATTAGTAAAGACAAATGTTGGTCCCTTGCAGTCGGATTCAGGTGAATTTATAATGGGGAACAAAGAAATGGCAGACCAATTGAACCAATACTTCGGTTCTGTCTTCATAAAGGAAGATACAAATAACCTTTCGGATATACTAGGGGACAGTGGCTCTAGTGAGAATGAGGAACTGAAAGATATCCTTATTAGGCGGGAAATTGTGTTAGGGAAATTGATGGGATTAAAGGCCGATAAATCCCTAGGTCCTGATAGTCTGCATCCAAGAGTACTTAAGGAAGTGGCCCTAGAAATAGTGGATGCGTTGGTAATCATTTTCCAACAATCTATCAACTCTGGATCAGTTCCTATGGACTGGAGGTTAGCTAATGTAACGCCACTTTTTAAAAAAGGAGGGAGAGAGAAAGCGGGTAATAATAAACCGGTTAGCCTGACATCAGTAGTGGGGAAAATGTTGGAAACAATCATTAAGGATGAAATAGCAGCCCATTTGGAAAGCAATGACAGGATCGGACCGAGTCAGCATGGATTTATGAAAGGGAAATCATGCTTGACAAATCTTCTGGAATTTTTTGAGGATGTAACTAGCAGAGTGGACAAGGGAGAACCAGTGGATGTGGTGTATTTGGACTTTCAAAAGGCTTTTGACAAGGTCCCACACAAGAGATTGGTGTACAAAATCAAAGCGCATGGTATTGGGGGTAATGTACTGACGTGGATAGAGAACTGGTTGGCAGACAGGAAGCAGAGAGTCAGGATAAACGGGTCCTTTTCAGAATGGCAGGCAGTTACTAGTGGAGTGCTGCAGGGCTCAGTGCTGGGACCCCAGCTCTTTGCAATATACATTAACGATTTGGATGAAGGAATAGAGTGTAATATCTCCAAGTTTGGAGGACGCTAAGAGGCTTCAGGGTGACTTGGACAGGTTAGGTGAGTGGGCAAATGCATGGCAGATGCAGTATAATGTGGATACATGTGAGGTTATCCATTTTGGGGGCAAAAACACGAAAGCAGAATATTATCTGAATGGTGGCAGACTAGAAAAAGGAGAGGTGCAATGAGACCTGGGTGTCGTGGTTCATCAGTCACTGAAAGTGGGCACGCAGGTACAGCATGGGTTAAAGAAGGCAAATGGTATGTTGGACTTCATAGCTAGGAGATTTGAATATCGGAGCAGGGAGGTCTTATCGCAGTTGTACAGGCCTTAGTGAGGCCTCACCTGGAATATTGTGTTCAGTTTTGGTCTCCTAGTCTGAGGAAGAACGTTCTTGCTATTGAGGGAGTGCAGCGAAGGTTCACCAGACTGATTCCAGGCATGGCTGGCTGTCATAGGAGGAGAGATTGGATCAACTGGGCCTTTATTCACTGGCGTTTAGATGGATGAGAGGGGATCTCAGAGAAACATATAAGATTCTGACGGGACTGGACAGATTAGATGCAGGCAGAATGTTCTCGATGTTGGGGAAGTCCAGAACCAGGGGACATAGTCTTAGGATAAGGGGTAGGCCATTTAGGACTGAGATGAGGAGAAACTTCTTCACTCAGAGGGTTGTTGACCTGTGGAATTCCCTGCCGCAGAGAGTTGTTGATGCCAATTCATTGGATATATTCAAGAGGAAGTTAGATATGGCCCTTACGGTTAAGGTGATCAAGGGGTATGGAGAGAAAGCAGGAAAGGGGTACTGAGGGAATGATCAGCCATAATCTTATTGAATGGCGGTGCAGGTTCGAAGGGCCGAATGACCTACTCCTGTGCCTATTTTCTATGTTTCTATGTTTCTATGGACTGCGGCGTTTGGCCAGTCTCCGTAAGTTTTCTGATGCCTGCAGGGGGGAGATGTTAAGGGACTTTTTCATCGAGGGCATTAATCATGCTGGCATTTTCAGGAAGCTCATAAAGACCAAGGACTTGACTTTAGAAGGGGCGGCGTTGATAGCTCAGACCTTTATGGCAGGGGAAGAGGAGACCAAGCTAATTTTACGCATGCAGCCCTGGTTTTAACGTTGCGATGAATCAGGGAGTTAATGTTGTAAAAGTATACAGAACCCCGCAGGCAGGCAAGGGCAATTCGACACCACCCAGGCAGGCAGGCAAAAGAAATTCGACACCACCCAGGCTGCAACACGCTCCAGGGTGGGCCCGCAACAGGGACAATGGAAAGGGGATCGGCAATTCATGCCATCACGAGGAACAATGCATCCCGTGATGGGACCAATAACACCCTCCATCAGAGTGCTTAGAAACAGCCAAATGGGCCATCAGAGAGGAATGCCTGGGAATAGTCCTTTTGTTAACAGCAATCTCAGCTCATGCTAGAGGTGTCGGGGTAGACACTCTGCCAAAAGCTGCAGGTTCCAGCTTTATACCTGTAGGATTTGTAATGTCAGTGGACACTTGGCCAGGATGTGCAAAAAGGCAGTAGCGAGACTAGTCTGTGAGACAGAGGAACCAGACGAGGGGTCTGCAATGCAGGATGAGGCCTGGGGATGCGGAAGTTCAGAGAGTTCATGTGACTGACGTCCACAGCTCATGCACTAAAACGCCACCTATGATGATGAAAGTCTTACTGAATGGCATCCCCGGTGCACATGGAGCTGGATACGGGAGCTAGCCAGTCCCTCATGAGCGCCCAACAATTTGAGAGACTATGCCACACAGAGCAAGCAGGCCCAAATTGGAACGCATTGAGACGCAGCTACGTACATACACCAAAGAGATAATGCCAGTGCTGGGCAGTGCAAACTTGGTGGTAACGCACAATGGATTACAGAACCGGCTGCCACTCTGGATTGTTCCGGGAAATGGCCCCGCGCTCTTGGGGAGGAGTTGGCAAGCTGAGATGAATTGAAAATAGGGGGATGTGCACTCCACTTCATCCGTGGAGCGAAGTTCATGCTCGCAGGTATTGCAAAAATTCGTGTCACTCTTTCAACCCGGTGTCAGAACGTTCAAGGGCACTAAAGTCGTGATACGCATCACTCCGAACACCAGACCAGTGCACCACAAAGCCAGAGCGGTGCCGTATGTGATGCATGAGAAAATTGAAAGTGAATTGGACAGGCTGCTCAGAGAGGGCATAATTTCGCCCGTTGAATTCAGCGACTGGGCAAGTCCCATCGTTCCCGTCTTCAAAGCAGATGGCTCGGTTAGGATTTGTGGCGACTACAAAGCCACCATCAACCGAGTGTCGCTGCAAGACCAATACCCGCTTCCGAGAGCGGAGGACCTCTTTGCCACGCTGGCAGGTGGAAAGCTGTTCACGAAGCTGGACCTCACTTCGGCCTACATGACTCAGGAACTGGCGGAAAATTCCAAGCTTCTGACCACCATCACGAAGCACAAAGGATTATTTATCTACAACAGGTGCCCGTTTGGCATTCGTTCGGCAGCGATTGTCTTTCAGCGAAACATGGAAAGCTTGCTCAATCCATCCCTGGAACGGTCGTATTCCAAGACGACATCCTTATAATGATGTCCACAACCTGGAGGAGGTGCTACGCCGTTTGGATCGGGTAGGCTTGCGGCTGAAAAAGGTCAAGTGCGTATTTTTGGCCCCAGAGATCGAGTTCCTGGGCAGGAGGGTTGCCGCAGACGGGATCCAGCCCACTAAATCTAAAACTGAGGCGATTCGCGGGTGCCCAGGCTCGGCAACACGTCAGAGTTGCGATCATTCCTGGGACTTTTGAACTATTTTGGGAACTTTCTGCCGAACTTAAGCACATGCTCCTCCGTAAAGGGTGTGAATGGTTTTGGGGAGATTGTCAAGAACGGGCTTTCAATAAGGCGAGGAACCTGCTGTGTTCCAACAAACTGTTGACTTTGTATGACCCCTGTAAAAAAATGGTTTTAACGTGCGATGCGTCATCCTACGGGGTTGGGTGTGTGTTGCAGCAAGGTAACGATGGCGGCCGACTCCAACTGGTGGCTTACGCCTCCAGGTCGCTCTTCCAGGCCGAGCGTGGATACGGCATGGCCGAGAAGGAGGCACTTGCGTGTGTGTACGGTGTGAAAAAGATGCACCAGTACCTTTTCGGTAGACAGTTCGAGCTAGAGACGGACCACAAGCCGTTAACAACCCTGTTGTCTGACAGCAAGGCTGTCAACGCTAACGCGTCAGCTCGCATACAGCACTGGGCCCTCACGCTGGCTGCATATGACTACACCATACGGCACCGGCCAGGCACCGAAAATTGCGCTGACGCATTCAGCAGGCTCCCACTGGCCACCACCGAGGGGGCGTTGGAGCAGAGCGCTGAGATGGTCATGGCCATTGAGACTTTTGACACTGTGGGTTCCCCCATCACAGCCCGACAGATTAAACTCTGGACCAACAGGGACCCCCTCCTATCCATGATAAAGAAATGTGTCCTGACTGGGAATTGGGCGCCCGCACACAGGGCGTGCCCCGAGGAAGTCAGGCCGTTTCAGAGACGGATGGATGAACTCTCCATCTAAGCCGACTGCCTGTTATGGGGCAGCCGGGTAGTCATGCCCCAGAAAGAAAGGGAAGCGTTCATCAGGGAACTCCACAGCGAGCACCCTGGCATCGTGTTAATGAAGGCCATTGCCCGGTCACATGTATGGTGACCGGGGATTGACTCAGACCTGGAACACTGGGTTCGCAGGTGTACGACGTGTGCCCAACTGGGCAATGCCCCCAGGGAGGCTCCACTCAGCCCATGGTCCTGGCCCACCAGGCCATGGTCACGCATTCACATAGGCTATGCGGGCCAGTTCACGGGGAAAATGTTCCTGATCGTTGTCGATGCATACTCGAAGTGGATCGAATGCATCATATTGAACTCGTGCACGACATCCATCACTGTGGAGAGTGCGTATGGTTTTCGCGACCCATGGCTTGCCGGACATCCTGGTCAGCGACAATAGCCCGTGTTTTACCAGCCATGAATTCCAGGAGTTTATGTCGGGCAATGGGATCAAGCACGTCCGGACAGCGCCTTTCAAGCCGGCTTCCAATGACCAGGCGGAACGGGTGGTCCAAGTCATAAAGCAGGGCATGCTACACATCTAAGGACCCTATCTTCAGTACCGCCTATCGCGTCTCCTGCTGGCCTACAGGTCCCGGCCGCACTCGCTCACGGGAGTCCCGCCAGCGGAACGCCTCATGAAACACACGCTCAAGACGTGGCTGTCCCTCATTCACCCAGACCTGGCAGACATTGTTGAGGGCAAGCGCCAGTCCCAAACCGAGCTCCATGATCGAGGCTCAAGGGGGAGGTGTATAGAAATAAATGATCCGGTATTTGTTCTTAACCATGCTTTGGGACCCAAATGGCCTGAAGGCACTGTAATCGGCAAAGAAGGAAACAGGGTCATGGTGGTCAGATTAAACAATGGGCAGATATGCCGCAAACACTTGGACCAAGTAAAGACAAGGTTCAGCATAGACACGGAGGAACCGGAAGAAGAGCATGATGAGATAGCACCCACACCACTGCCAGCGTACGAGCAACAAAGACAGCCCTCATCATGCACAGTCCCGGCGGCCAGCCCGGAAGGCCGGAATCACCTCAAGTGACAGAGACGCGTGCTGAGGCTCAGCCACCAGAGCCACAACTGCGGCGCTCCACAAGAGAGCATCGACCACCCAATCGACTTAACCTCTGAAACTAAAAGATTTAAGGGGGGAGCTGATGTCATGTATTTCACCATCTTGCAATGACAATAGTTATGTAACTGTAACTCATGCACACTGTACCTGTACCCTTGAAATGACCACAGTGGTTGAGCTTGTGGGAGACACTCCTCACCTGGGTTTCCAGGTATAAAAGGGGAGATCGCATCCAGGGTCAGCAATCCTTGGTCCTGGGAATAAAGTGAAGGTCACAGAGTGACCGTGTCTGATATATACATGCCTCGTGTGAGTTTGTACCAAGGTGCAGAGAAACTACAGCAACGGACTCACTAAAACAGACACCCCTCTACGATTATTATTTGCACAACTTGCAAACACTTTTCCCTTCCAAACCCTTTCTAGGATATCCTCATCCCAAAAGGTTTCTTGCAGACACAACAGGTCAGTGCCTTTAAAACACTGCAACAACTGCTGCAATTTCTTCTCCCCCCTCAGCCCATTCATATTAATTGAGACCAAAGTAATCATTGTTCCTAATATCCATCAGTTATTCCTCTTCTCATATTTCTTCCCAACTTTTCAGGCAGCTGTTGCTTTCTTCTGCAGCCTCCGGCTATTTTTCACCTCCTTTTTAAACTTTCCCTGCAGTTTCAGCCTCTTCCTTACATTAAATTTAGACCACGGAACTGCCCCTTCTCCCTCCTTCTTCCCCTCACTAACCTTTCCCTTTCCACATGATGCCACTCCACCCCCCAATTCCATGTCTCCTCCTCTGAATCCTCACTCTCGAGCTCTTCTGTAATCTCCTGTACCTGTTCCCCTTCAGATACATAATTTCCCTTATAGATTCCTCCTTCTAACATGGTTTCTCCAACAGTGCCACTCCCTTTGGCCTCACTTCCACCGCTGATCCTTGCTCCCCGTTTCTTCGCTCTCTGGGACAATGGCGCGTCTGCACCCATCTTAGTTCCTTTTGGTGTCTTTATCTCCTCACTCCTGTCCTGCTGCTCTTTTAAGGCTCCTGCCTCTTGCACCCTCTCCTTGTCTTGCCCCCTCCTGCTCTCCAAGATGTATGACTCCCCGTCTTTCTTTGGAATACTTACACTTACCCAGCACGCCGCTCCCGCCTCCACTCCTCCCACGGATACCTGATTCTTCAGGGAGAGGTGAGCTATATTATGGCTCAAATCTGTCATTGACCTGTGATGTCCTCCGCTGACTTTGCCCTTTTCCACCATACTTGGTGTGTTTTCCACCACCTTCATCCTGTTTTCTGCTCCGCAATTTTCTGACTCTTCTTGCGCTCTTTCCTCATCCTATTCAGCAGCTGTGTCTTCCCTCTGCTCCGCTCATCTGGCCACTCCACTCACACCTCCACTTCTTCCATTTCCTCGTCACTCAAGAGGCTTCCATCTGCCTCACACTCACAGCGGGTGAGGCCTTTGTGACAAACCGCACAGCTCTCTGCCTTGCAGTTTCCAGTAATGTGGCCAGACTCACCACAGTTATAACAGTACAGGTCTGGACAGCTTCTTACTAGATGGTTGCGTCCAAGACAGTAATAGCAAACCTTCACCTGGTTATCATGCAGAACCCAGAAGTACTGCATTCCTTCCATTGTTTCGAATTTCATGCTCTAGGGTAATGAAATCACCCCCTCTGAGAACCGCACTTTTACATAACAGGTTCTATTGACTACTCGCATTCCTGGATAGTATCTCCTCTTTATTACTAAGCAAAGTTTAATGTCCATGACTCCAACTTTTTTATCAGCACATCGTCCTCAACATAAACTGGCAGGTTTAAGAATGAAATCACCACCTCTTCACAATACAACTGAGATACATCCAAGTACTTCTTACCAACCTCCAGTAAACGTCTTTCCACCTACTCTCGGCCACTGACCGTCACTTCGAATCCAATTGCCGGCTTTGGTCAGCAAGCAAAGCACCTCCACTCACTGCATGTACTGCCTGGATAATATCTCAACCTCGCAGCTCCTTATCCTGACAGTGAACCACCACCGTGTTTTCTTTTCCAAACCTCCTGGGGTCCCGGCTCAAATGTTTGGGCCTTTTATTCTCCCTTCTCAAAACATTTTCTCCCCTGATTAAATTTATCCTGGGAGCATTGTCCTCTGAAGGGCCCGGCCCTCCAGGCCCCTCAGCAGCCATCTGGCTGATGTTTATGGGCCAAAAAGACCCTAAAATTTGAAAAACACACAACCCAAAAACCCACTCCAACTTTTTACAAATTCACTCCAGCTCCTGCAGTAATCAGCAGCACCTACTCATTCCTAGCCCCTAACTCAGCACTAAAAGAACACTAGAATTTTCACCACCATATTACAAACCTAATCATTATATTACATAATTGAAACAATAATCTATGATAAAAACATTGGTGTATTTAGCAGCAGAAGCCATTTGCACATTAATAATAAAATTATTATGCAGAATTGCTTTGGACAACAAAGATGTTTTTTTTTAATTGAAATCAACATCAGCTGTTGAGAGGAACTTGTTCTGCATTAATGGAAGCAAACCCGCTTTCCCAGTGTGAAAGTGTTGTTCCTGCCAGGAAAGCAGTCATCATTCTCACCAGGAAATGGTTATGCATTCAACAAAAACAATAATTCTTGCTGTGAAACAGTTGCTCTTAATTGTAAAATAGTCCAATTCAATGAATAAAAGGACAAAAAAAACAGCAGCTAATAAACTGGTGTCACTCTTCAGCTCATCCCAGATTCATATCCGGTTAATTGGCAGATGGCATGATTATGCATGATTAACTAATTGAAAAAATACATTGTTGGCTGTCTCAATCTAACCATGATAGGCACAGGTCACAACTGTTTCTGTTTGGACTGAAGATAAAAGAAACACAATGTTCCCCTATTGTCACGGTTATACTTGAATAGTCGATTCATTTGCTTTTGAATGCGAACTGGCTACTTTGCAGCAACTCACCCGTTATATTTGGAACCCAAATCTAACTGAAAGAAGATTTTAATAATCCTAAACTCTTGCTTCCATCCATTTCAACTCTGATATCCCTCTCCCACTCCACGAAGGTACTGTTTGGAATCTAAAATCAAGTGAACTTATTTAATTCATTTCTATAAATTGAATTACTAATATTGCTGCTGGCAATTCAACTGAGGTCACATCAGGATTGATGAATTGCACTGTTACCATCGATGTGCTCAAGCAATGCATCGGCTGCCTGGACTGATCAGAAGGAGCCCTGCAGTATCCCTCTGACTGTGTTTCCAGATTTGTGGTCGTAACTTTGCTGTACTGAGGGACCAGCCCTTACCATCACCTGGGCAGCAAGAACTGGAGGAGGAGGAGGAAGAGCAGGAGCAGCATCGACCACCAGTGTCCTGAGCTGCCAGAGCTCTCAGTGAGCAATTGTTCCAGGAGCGCTTCACCTGAACTATTTCACCCCAGCCCCTCAGCCCCAATACACCAACTGTCCCGCAATCCTTATCACCACCATCCTCGCTACCACCATGTAATTGATTTCCTTCAATTCAGCTTTATGAGCCATGTCCTCAAGTGACTACAAAATCTACATTAACACCAAATTCAGAAAAAAATGTTTAATGCAAGAACTCACTTCAGAACTAGATAAGTCAAATTTGCAACGTTAAGAATGATCTTTGTGCAAACCTCTAGTGCCTGCCTTGCGTGCTTGTTCACCTATCCTAGTGTTCCATAAAGTATTTCCCCAGTGGCTACAGCTTGGGAGGTGGAAGGCTGTTGAGCTTCCAGTGAGGACACATGAGGATCTGACTGCAGACAGCAGCACCTTGGCATGGACTGTGGCAGTCTGATCCAGCTGGCTGTGTGACACTGACAAGGGGACTGGCAGAGTAGCTGGTGGGGTAGCAGGTATGCTGTCATCTTGAGATAGGACAGCTTGTGTCTCTCCCATGGATGCCAATGCCACTGTGCTGGGGTTTGCACTTCAGCATTCCGACTGCTCTAAGCCAGAAGAGAGTGCAGGAGTAATGTGACACTATGGAAACCCCTGTCAATGTTGGGCACCAGGTACAAGATCGCAGTAGTCTGATCTTCCATAGAAGCTGAAACCTGAAGGACAGGATAAATCTACATTTAGAAAGACATGGATTAATCAAGGACAGTCAGCATGGATTTGTTAAGGGAAGGTCGTGTCTGATTAACTTGATTGCATTTTTCGAGGAGGTAACCAGGAGGGTCCATGAGGGTAGTGCGTTTGATGTAGTGTATATGGATTTTAGCAAAGGTTTTCATAAGGTCCCATATGGCAGACAGTTCACAAAAGTAAAAGCCCATGTGATCCAGGGCAAAGTGGCAAGTTGGATCAAATTTGGCTCAGAGGCAGGAAACAAAGTGTAATGGTTGATGGGTGTTTTTGTAACTGGAAGGATGTTTCCAGTGGGGTTCCGCAAGGCTCAGTGCTGGGTCCCTTGCTTTTTGTGGTATGCATCAAAGATCTAGACTTGAATATATGGGGTATGATTAAGAAGTTTGCAGATGATGCAAAAATAAGCTGTCTGGTTGATAATGAAGAAGAAAGCTGTAGACTGCAGGAAGATATCAATCAACTGGTCAGGTGGGCAGAACAGTGGCAAATGGAATTTAATCCAGAGAAGTGTGATGAAATGCATTTGCGGGGGGCTAACAAGGAAAGGGAATATACATTAAATGGTAGAACACTGAGAAGTGTAGAGGAAAAAAAGGGACCTGGGCGTGCATGTCCATAGGTCCCTGAAGGTAGCGGGCCAGGTAGATAAGGTGGTTAAGAAGGCATACGGAATGCTTGCCTTTATTAACCAAGGCATAGAATATAAGAGCAGGGAGGGTTATGTATAGCTGTATGTTAACCACTGTATAAAACACTTGTTAGGCCACAGCTGGAGTACTGCATGCAGTTCTGGTCACTGCATTATAGGAAGGATATGACTGCACTGGAGAGGGTACAGAGGAGATTTATGAGAATGTTGCCGGGAGTGGAGAATCTTAGCTATGAGGACAGATTGAATAGGCTGGGTTTGTTATCCTTGGAATAGAGGTGGCTGAGGGAAGACCTCATTGAGGTGTATAAAATTTTGAGGGGCCTAGATATAGTGGATAGAAAGGGCCTATTTGCCTTGGCAGAGGCGTCAACAACCAGGGGGCATAAATTTAAAGTAATTGGTAGAAGATTTAGAGGGGATTTGAGGTGAAACTTCTTCACGCAGATGGTAGTGGGGATCTGGAACTCACCGCCTGAAAGGATGGTCGAGGCAGAAAACTTCACCACATTTAAAAAGTACCTGGATGTGTACTTGAAGTGTCGTAACCTACAGGGTTACAGACCTAGAGCTGGAAAGTGGGATTAGGCTGGATAGCCACTTGTTGGCCGGTGCAGACATGATGGGCAGAAATGGCCTCCTTCAGTGCTGTAAACTTCTATGATTCTATGAGAAGCTGTTAGAGCTGTCACCAAAGGTTCCATCATGGTGGGCATTACTGCCATATTCATGGAGCTGGCCACTTGCTCCATGGTTGATAACATGGTCTCCATGATCTATGCCAAGTCTTGATACAAGTTGGAGCTTGTCTCCTTCATGCTCTCAGCCATTGTATGCAAGCTCGTTGATAGGCTTCATAATGCACCTAGCATTTCCTGGTATATGCCTATCAGCCTTCTTTGGTAGAGTCGCCTGTGAAGTCAGCATTTGAGACCTCTGCAGCAGAGCTAGTATGTGATCTGTTTTGAGAATGTGCCTATTAGGATCGAATAATGCAGATATTGGCCGGAATCTTCCCAGTCCTTTATGTGGGTTTAGAGGCTGGTCTGCTGTCAAAATGGCGTTGATTGACAGTGGGTCGGGATCCCGCTCTGAACCCGGAATCTTCCCAGCCCTTCGTGTGAGTTTCTCAACTGTCATATCTGCGTTCGGATAGCCGATCCAACAACAAGCGGCGGGACAGGTAATTAACATCATTAAAAGGTACTTAAGTGCTAGTTAAGAGGCTTAAAATCAGGCACTTATGATTTTAACAACCTTTTGACGTCATTGCCGTCCCTCGGATTTCACGGCAGGTAAGTGTGTCGGGTTCTCAGTGACTCTCTATTGCTTTGGCAAGTTGACAGCTGCAGAAGTGGTATAAAAACTACCATGTCACAGCTGTTCACTTTCCAATGTCAGAAGCTGAAGCTGTCAGGATTTAGAAGAGATTTTTAAGCCGAATGCATTTTGGAAGTGTTTGCAGTGAACTCTCTATTCACTGTCACCTCCTCAGAGCAACCTCTCTCACCATTGACAGGACACTTATATTATCTCAACCTCACCTGCCATCTAATCCAGCAGCATCGGTGCCCTTAAAAAAATCTCACCTTGGTCCTCAGAATCCCACCACGATCAGCCCCAACACCAACATCACCAGGTACACCAACATCACCAACAGCAACACCAACCTTCTCCACAATCATCTGATGCAGCACAGGACACAGGCAACAGCACCCGACCACTTTGCTGCCCAGGAAGCCAATGTTGGCCTCACCATGGCCACATTTACTTCATTTCACACTGTACACCCTGGCTGCCACATGATGCGCCAGGTTGGCACCACCCCACACCAGCTCCATAAAGCATGCCTGCAATGTCCAACCCATTCCTTTCACACTCACCCCTATTGTGGTGGGTACCCTTATGTCTCACCATTCATTACAACTCACTAAGCTACTTCCAAGGGTGCTCACAAATCTGTCCAAGAACGCAAAGTGTTAAAAATGAAGATTGTTTGGCAACACATCAACATTAACTATACATGAATATTAGGTAAAGGACTCAAGTGTGTTGTTAGTTGGCTTCATAGGATGAGGATGAGTGTGAGGGGTGGTTAGTGAGGTGTAGATATAGAGAGAGACGGATGGGTGGAGGTACAAGGTAAGTTGGTGTGAGTAAGGATGTGCAGGGGGAGAGTAGGGAAGGCAGAGAGATGGGAATACGATGAGTGGCACAACAGGATGAGGTTGATAGTGGCTTTGCAGTAATATTTTGTGATCCAGAGATCATTGTAAGGTTTGTGCCATTGCTGCCAGCTCCTCCAGACGACATCCCTGCTTGTGTCCTCCAGTGCAATGTTCAACAAGGCTGCGTTGATCTCCTGGGGCTGACCGTGAAGACTGGGGAAAGGACTATAGATGTGGCAAAACGGAAAGTGGGACAGGACTTACCAGCCCTCACGACCATGACGGGGTTAAGATCCTTCCTGGGGCTCACGGGTTACTGCAGGGACTTTGTAAAGTCCTGTCCCCTCAGCACAGATTCACACGAGGCATGTAGTGAAGTCAAGGTCACTCTGGACCTGCACCTTTATTTCACAGCTCTGGAATGTTGCACTTGCCTGAGACCTGTCCTTATATACCTGTCTCTTGCAAGTGCACCCCTGGTGGTAAGGTATGCTGGTGGTTACAGGTCATATCTTATTACAGTCATGTATAGCATGTTAAGATACAGTTACATATAATAATGTAAGATACATGACATCACCCTCCCCCAAGGTCTTATTGTCTTTATAGGTTCAGTCTCTCAGGTGGTCTACGCTCTCGCGTGGAGCGTCTGAGTTGTGGTTCAGTTGTTTGCCTTGGTGTCTGTTTTGCTTTGGGTGTGTTTGCTGGTATCTCGCCTGGGCTGTCTGTTGCGATTGGTGTGATTGTTGTTGACTCGCCTGGGCTGTCTGTTGGGATTGCCCTTTCCTCAGGTTGTTCCCTCTGTCTGTCCACCAGGTGTGGTGTGAGTTCCACATCGTAGTCTGCCTCTGGTTCTGCAGTATTGTTGGTAAATCTGCTTTTGACTTGGTCTACATGCCTCCGGCAGGTTTTGCCATTGTCCATTTATATTACCAGTAGCCTGTTTCCTTCCTTGCCCGTCACTGTCCCTGCAAGCCATTTGGGACCCCTGCCATAGTTTAGTACAAACTCTTTGTCCCCTATCTCATTCCATCTCCCCCTCGAATTTCTGTCATGGTACTCAGTCAGCTTACGGCGCTTTGCCTCAATGATTTTGTGCATGTCTGGGAGGATTAATGAGAGCCTTGTTTTTAAAGTCCTTTTCATCAACAGTTGCGCGGGGGGGGATCCCAGTCAATGAGTGCAGACGAGATCTGTATGCCAGCAGCAGTCGCGACAGGTGACCCTGCAGCATGGGACCTTGGATTTTAAGCATGCCTTGTTCAATGATTTGCACTGCTCTCTCCGCCTGGCCGTTGGAGGCCGGCTTGAACGGTGCCGTCTTGACATGATTTATGCCGTGGTCAATTATAAAGTCTTGGAATTCTGCGCTGGTGAAGCACGGACCATTGTTACTGACCAATATGTCAGGGATTCCATGCGTTGCAAACATGGTTGCAAGGCTCTCCACAGTGGTGGAGGTTGTGCTCGAGTTTAAAATGGTGCATTCGATCCACTTTGAAAATGCATCTACAACCGCATAGTCTACATGCACCCGCGACCACGGTTTGGTAGGCCAGGGCCAGGGGCTCAGGGGAGCCTCCCTGGGGGCATTGCTGAGTTGGACACAAATGCTGCACCTTCGGACGCAGAGCTCCAAGTCCGCGTCAATACCAGGCCACCAGACGTGGGATCTGGCTATGGCCTTCATGAGAACGATCCCCGGGTGCTCGTGGTGGAGCTCCCGGACAAATGGCTCTCTGCCTCGCAGAGGCATGACTAATGACTACTCGGCTGCCCCACATCAGGCAGTCTGCTTGTAGTGATAACTCATGCATGTGCCTGTGAAAGGGTTTTAATTCCTCGGGGCAGGCATCGCGAGCCTCTGCCCAGTCACCGATTAGGACACATCTTTTTACTAAGGATAACGTGGGGTCGCTGGCCGTCCAGGCTCTGATTTGGCGAGCCGTCATGGGCGAACCTGTGGACTCAAAGGCATTGATTGCCATGACTATCTCACAGTCCTGTTCGTCAGACCCTTCCGTAGTTGCCAGGGGTAGCCTGCTGAGCGCGTCGGCACAGTTGCTGTGCCTGGTCTGTGCCTTATGGTATAGTCGTAGGACGCCAGCATGAGTGCCCACCGTTGAATTTGCGCCGAGGCGTTGATGTTTATTGCCTTGCTCTCGGATAGGAGGGACGTGAGGGGCTTGTGGTCGGTTTTTAACACGAACTTCGCCCCGAAAAGGTATCGGTGCATCTTTTTGACACCGTACACGCACACGAGCGCCTCCTTCTCTACCATTCCGTACCCTCGCTCTGCCCGCGAAAGTGACCTGGAGACATAAGCTATGGGTTGTAATTTGCCCGCACTATTGACATGTTGCAAAACGCACCCGACCCCATACACTGACGCATCGCATGTGAGAACTAACTTTTTACCTGGGTCAAAGAAAGTCAAAACACTGTTGGAACACAGAAGATTGCGTGCCTTATTGAAGGCACGTTCCTGGGCATCCCCCCAAAACCAATCGCACCCCTTCCTGAGTAGCACGTGGAGAGGCTCCAGCAGCGTGCTTAAGTTCTGCATAAAGTTCCCAAAGTAATTGAGTAGCCCGAGAAAGGCGCATAGTTCCGTAGCCTGCTGAGCGCGTCGGCACAGTTGTCTGTGCCTGGTCTGTGCCTTATGGTATAATCGTAGGACGCCAGCATGAGTGCCCACCGTTGAATTCACGCCGAGGCGTTGATGTTTATTGCCTTGCTCTCAGATAGGAGGGACATGAGGGGCTTGTGGTTGGTTTCTAATGCGAACTTGGCCCCGAAAAGGTATTGGTGCATCTTTTTGACACCGTACACGCATGCGAGCGCCTCCTTCTCTATCATTCCGTACCCTCTGAGACATTCCGGGGCCTGGGTGCCAGGCGAATTGTTTCTGTTTTGGACTCTATTGGGCGGATTCCATCAGTGGCAATCCTTCTGCCCAAAAATTCAACCTCGAGTGCGAGAAACAGGCACTTGGATTTCTTGACTCGTAGGCCTACCCGATCCAACCGCTTTAGTACCTCCTCCAAATTATGGAGATGGGAGTCGGTGTCCGTGCCCGTGATAAGTATGTCGTCTTGAAATACAACCGTTCCCGGGATGGACTTGAGCAGACTCTCCATGTTGCGCTGGAATATGGCAGCTGCCGACCTGATGCCAAATGGGCATTGATTGTACATGAAAAGGCCTCGATGTGTGTTGATGATGGTGAGTAGCTTGGATTCCTCGGTCAATTCTTGCTTTATATATGCAGATGTGAGGTCTAGTTTTGAGAAAAGTTTACCTCCAGCCAATGTGGCAAATAAGTCCTCCGCTCTGGGCAGCGGGTACTGGTCCTGTAGGGAGACGCTGTTTATGGTAGATTTGTAGTCCCCACAGATTCGTACGGATCCATCAGGCTTCATGACTGGGACGATAGGACTTGCCCAGTTGCTAAATTCCATAGATGATATAATGCCTTCCCGCAGAAGCCTGTCTCGTTCGTGTTCAATCTTTTCCCTCATCACATAGGTTACAGCTCTGGCCTTGTGATGGACCGGTCTAGCATCCTGTGTGATGTAGATTTTGACTTTGGCCCCTTTGAAAGTGCCCACACCTGGCTGAAAGAGATGTTCAAATCGCTTTATAACTATTGAGCAGGAGGTCCGTTCCTCTAATGACATGGCATGGACATCATCCCATTTCCAGTTTAGTTTTGCCAGCCAGCTTCTCCCCAGCAGTGCTGGGGTGTCTCCGGGGACAATCCACAGGGGAAGTCGGTTCACTGTCCCTTTGTGTGTGACAGAGAGCATGGCGCTGCCGAGGACTGGTACGATTTCTTTGGTATAGGTCCTTAGTTTGGTGTCGACCCTTGTGAGTTTTGGTCTGTCTCTTTTATGCGGCCACAGTTGTTCAAATTGTTGAGCGCCCATGAGAGATTGATTCGCTCCCGTATCCAGCTCCATGTTGACAGATATCCCGTTGAGTAGGACCCTCATCATTATAGGAGGCGTCCTGTTGCAGGAGCAGCGGCCATGGATCGTGTTGACCCGCTGTACATCGGTGTCCCGGGTACTGTCCCCACCGGCTTCTGGTCCGCTTGCCGACCCATCCGATTCGTATACCAGCCGAGCTGCCGTTTTTTTGCACAAGCGGGCCAAATGCCCTGTATATTCACAATTTCTGCAAATAGCCTGCTGAAATCCACATCCCCTTGACGAGTGCCCACCCCCACACCTCCAGCACAGACCTGTTCCATTGTTCAAAGAGTTCCCAAAGAATGAGCTGCGTCTGACTGATCTCTCTTGAGCTTCTCTCAGTTTGTAGTTGATTGCTCGCATTGTGGGTTGATGAGGTGTGAACGGCCATTCCTGTGGCCTTTGATAGCTTCTGCCTGCTGTTGAGAGCCTGTTCTCCCGGTTTTGTCTGTGTGTGGGGGTAGCAGCTTGTTTAGTGCTGTGAACTTCTTGTTCCGATATTTTGTTAGTTGTCGTACCTGCATTGTGAATCAACCTCGTTTCTTCTTCCCCTACCAAGAATGTCTGTGCAACCAGTGCTGCTGCCTCTGAGCTTTCGGAATATGCCTGCATGGCCTATTCCCTCAATGAAAAAGTCTCTCAGCATTTCTCTCCTCAGTTCATCGGAGAACTCACGTAAACTAGCCAACCTCCGAAGTTCCGCCACGAAGTCGGGTATGCTCTGGCCCACACAGCGTCTGTAGTTGTCGAACCTGTGTCTGGCCATGTGTCGGCTGCTCGCTGGCTTCAGGTGGTCTCTTACCAGTGTGCTCAATTCTTCAAATGACTTGCTTGCTGGTTTCTCGGGTGCCAACAGATCCTTCATTAAAGCGTATGTTTTCGAGCCACAGCTAGTCAAGAGATGGGCTCTTCTCTTGTCTGCCTTATCATCGCCTAACCAGTCTTTGGCTACAAAGCTTTGCTGGAGCCTTTCTATAAAGTCCTCCCAATTGTCTCTCGCATTGTACTTTTCATCTGATCCGTTGTTCGCCATTCTGTGGATTCTGTAATCCCGTAACTCGTCGCCACTGTAAAGTCCTGTCCCCTCAGTACAGTACAGGTTCACACGAGACATGTAGTGAAGTCAAGGTCACTCTGGACTTGCACCTTTATTTCACAGCTCTGGAATGCTGCACTTGCCTGAGACCTGTCCTTATATACCTGTCTCTTGCAAGTGCACCCCTGGTGGTAAGGTATGCTGGTGGTTACAGGTCATATCTTATTACAGTCATGTATAGCATGTTAGGATACAGTTATATATAATAATGTAAGATGTCATAGCAGTGCATCTGGAACATGGTGACATGATAGGTCCAAGTCAGCATGGATTTGTGAAAGGGAAATCATGCTTGACAAATCTTCTGGAATTTTTTGAGGATGTTTCCAGTAAAGTGGACAAAGGAGAACCAGTTGATGTGGTATATTTGGACTTTCAGAAGGCGTTCGACAAGGTCCCACACAAGAGATTAATGTGCAAAGTTAAAGCACATGGGATTGGGGGTAGTGTGCTGACGTGGATTGAGAACTGGTTGTCAGACAGGAAGCAAAGAGTAGGAGTAAACGGGTATTTTTCAGAATGGCAGGCAGTGACTAGTGGGGTGCCGCAAGGTTCTGTGCTGGGGCCCCAGCTGTTTACATTGTACATTCATGATTTAGACGAGGGGATTAAATGCAGTATCTCCAAATTTGCGGATGACACTAAGTTGGGTGGCAGTGTGAGCTGCGAGGAGGATGCTATGAGGCTGCAGAGTGACTTGGATAGGTTAGGTGAATGGGCAAATGCATGGCAGATGAAGTATAATGTGGATAAATGTGAGGTTATCCACTTTGGTGGTAAAAACAGAGAGACAGACTATTATCTGAATGGTGACAGATTAGGAAAAGGGAAGGTGCAACGAGACCTGGGTGTCATGGTACATCAGTCATTGAAGGTTAGCATGCAGGTACAGCAGGCGGTTAAGAAAGCAAATGGCATGTTGACCTTCATAGCGAGTGGATTTGAATACAGGGGCAGGGAGGTGTTGCTACAGTTGTACAGGGCCTTGGTGAGGCCACACCTGGAGTATTGTGTACAGTTTTGGTCTCCTAACTTGAGGAAGGACATTCTTGCTATTGAGGGAGTGCAGCGAAGATTCACCAGACTGATTCCCGGGATGGCGGGACTGACCTATCAAGAAAGACTGGATCAACTGGGCTTGTATTCACTGGAGTTCAGAAGAATGAGAGGGGACCTCATAGAAACGTTTAAAATTCTGACGGGTTTAGACAGGTTAGATGCAGGAAGAATGTTCCCAATGTTGGGGAAGTCCAGAACCAGGGGTCACAGTCTAAGGATAAGGGGTAAGCCATTTAGGACCGAGATGAGGAGAAACTTCTTCACCCAGAGAGTGGTGAACCTGTGGAATTCTCTACCACAGAAAGTAGTTGAGGCCAATTCACTAAATATATTCAAAAGGGAGTTAGATGAAGTCCTTACTACTCGGGGGATCAAGGGGTATGGCGAGAAAGCAGGAAAGGGGTACTGAAGTTTCATGTTCAGCCATGAACTCATTGAATGGCGGTGCAGGCTAGAAGGGCTGAATGGCCTGCTCCTGCACCTATTTTCTATGTTTCTATGTTTCTATACATGACAGACTTCATAGGGGATTATGCTGCCATGGCAGCCCCTCTACTTTGGCTCCTCCACAATGGAGTCGGATGAGCGTGGGATGAGGACTGCACGGCAGCGTTCAATTGCCTCAAGGGAGACCTACAGATGTCACCCACACTAGGGGCGATCAATGGTGGGAGGCCTTTTTTTTAGAAGTAGCAGCCAGTGGGGACAGCTTGCGTGCGGTGCTGCTCCAGAAGCTGCATGGAAAGCTACGACCTGTGGCGTACTCCTCAAGAGTCCTCACAGATGGAGAACGGGGATACTCCAATTGCGAGAGGCATCTCCTTGTCACGCATTGAGCCGTGAAGCACTATCTGATCATTCTACTGACCCAGCATACCCCCACTCAGATGTTGCTAGATGGGAGAATAAAGGACAGCACAGTGAGCAGTGTTCGCATTGCTCACTGGACTTTGTTGCTCTGAGAGTGCAAGGCCTGTGTGAGCTCAAGTTGTCCGCCAACATGATTTATGCAGGGACGGCCCATAAGTGTTCAGTAGAGGGAGTATGGGATGTAGACATTGGATTTTGGGCCGGGTATTACAGCCGACGGGCTGCGAAATATATGTCAATGGATCCAGTTCGGTGGTAGCAGGGGAGCGTTTCACCGGGTGCGGGACTTATGACCTAACAGCAGGCATTGCAAGGGTCATTAAAGTCCCGAGCACCCTGAGCACTCAGCACACCGAACTGTCGGCAGTGGTGTACATCATTACCCACGCCGACGAGGTCCCGACCCCATACACCATCTTCTCAGATTCCATGTTCACATGCAATTCGTGCACCGAATACTTGGCCATCTGGTCTCGTCTTGTTCCACATCCGCAGACGGGAAGCCCTTAGCAAACAAACTGTTGCAAAGGATCTTAGAGGCCACAGGAACCCAGGGAAGCCATTACATACAAAAAGTAAAGGCCCATTCCAAGACAGAGCCCAGAGGGGAAGGCAACCAAAAGGCTGATGAGTTAGCCAAGGAGGGAGCCAAAACAAGAGAGTTTTGGAACCCTTACGGGTCCAGCCCAGTAGCAGCGATCTGGGACAAAGGGGGAACACAAGGGAGTGTAGGGGTAACATTGGCCCCGGACTTGAGGAAAGTCCAGGCACAGGATCCCGTCCTCAAGGTTGTCCTGGAGCAGCTGGCTCGGGGAGAAAAGGTAGAAGGCCCGTTCGGGGTAGCGGGAATGACTTTAAAGGAGAGATACTTTTCAGGGGAGATCAGTGGGTGGTTCCAGAACAGCACCAGAGGGAATTCCTCCAGATAGCCCACGGGGGCCCAGGAGCAGGAAACCCAGGGCCGGAGACTACCTGGCAGAGGGTAGAACAGGCAGGGTGGTGGCCGCAACTGAGGGAGGATATCCGCAATTTTTGTGCAAACTGTCTAATGTGCGCAGCAAACAACCCCAATCCCCAGTGAAGAAAGGTTCCCTAGAGACACACGAGCAGGGTAGAGGGACTATGGCAGTCGGTACAGGTCGATTACATCGGGCCATTGCCCACCGCAAAGGGGGGTTACAAGTACTGTTTGGTCCTAGTGGACGTTTTCTCGAAGTGGGTTGAAGTTTTCCCTTGCCGATCAGCCACTGCGTTGGTGACGGCAATAATCTTGGTGAAGGAAGTGTTCTCTCGGTGGGGACTGCCACAGATCGTCGAGTCCGATCAGGGGAGCCACTTCACAGGGCAGGGCATGCAAGCTACCTTCAAAGTGCTAAGGATAGAAGAGAAATGGCATGTGGCTCACAACCCACAGTCATTATGGGTTATGGAGCGACTTAATCGGACCATCAAAGAAAGGCTGCGGAAGGAAACAGGACAGTCCCCAAATAAGTGGGTTGAGGTCCTGCCATTTGTCCTGATGGGTGTCTGAGCCAGCCTCTCCAGAAGCACAGGGTATTCCCCGCATGAGCTCATGACTTGTAGGGTCATGTGCACGCCCACCCATGTTCTGGCGCCGGTTCTCACAGCGGGGCAGGTGAGAGAGGTAAACCGGGACAAGTTTGTCAAGAATCTGTTGGAGCACTTGGAACAGATTCATTGGCAAGCTGCCAGCAACATGGGGAAGCAGCACCGGAGCAATCGGTTGTTGCTCGGGGCCCGGAGAACCCACGAGTGGAAGGTAGGTAATCAGGTCACGGTCCGCAATTATGCTCAGGTGGGCACGTCTGAGCCTTTGTACATGGGACCCTACAGCATCGTAGATAAGTCCAGTCCCATGATGTACGCGGTTAAGCTTCCGAAGCGCACAAAGTGGTTCCATGTGAACCAGTGCAAGTTGTTTAACCCGGGGGAAAGAGCGAGAAACAGAAAGAAGCCCCAAGGTGCTGTAAACAGCATGGTGGACACGGGTCTTCCTCCCATAGTTGGGGACAGTGAGGAGCCCGTGGTGGTGGTTAGGAGGAGTAGCAGGATCCCACGGCCGAGAACGCCGTGGTCACCTCCTTACACACTGCCGAGGAACCGTAAAAGGCCCAGGGTCATAGAGACCGAGCGGGGCCACCCAGAGATGGGTGGCGGTATATATAGTTTCCTTCTCAGTTTTGTGTTTTTACAGAGTGTGTTTTGATGAAGCCAGACCTGTGGACCCTCAGACCCTCTCACAGAAAGGTTTTTGTTTCTTTGTATCTTCATAGGAAACCGAGAGAAAGATGGAGACAACCCTGCTAATCGTTCATTGGGAGCTGACCGGAACAGGGTATAGTAGGAGGGGGGACACCGAGTTGTCCTTCCTCTACGGATGTACTGGGGGAAACGGACCCACTATGATCCAGGGGGTTAGGACAGGGGACATGGACGGGATGGCAGCCTACTTCCACGAGGGAAGGTGGCCAGGGTGGCTGGGGTTGAATTCGACTAAATATTCCAGCCAGGCCGGGTTCACATATGGGGAGGTTTCCATACAGTGTCCCAGACTGAAGGTCATAGCCACACGGGTTGGGGTGACCGAAGGCAAACGCGTATGCTTGAAGTGCAAGGGACACATTCCCCTGGGACGGTGGTGGTGGCTGAGGAAATTGAGTCAGGACATGGGGAACTAGACAGCGGACTGGGAACGACTGGGGAATGATACGTACTGACAGGTCACGGGGTCAAAGGGGGAGTGGAATTGTGCTGGGACAAGTGGTGGAAGGAGGAACAGAGAATTTATGTGTGTATGTGGGGGTCGGAGCGGATCTGCCCAGCAGGTGTGTCGATTGCCTTCTCGAGACAATGGCAGGACGCCGGGACTGGGATCAGAAGGGATCGGAGTATGGACTCCTGCGTGATCCCAGACTCTCCCAACACAATAAATGCTCCTGAACTTGAAGCACACAAGAGGAAGACCCTGTCCCCAGCCCCCACTGGTACAGATGACAGAAGTAAGGCGTCCAGCCACCACACCAGGCCCAGGGAATGGTTTAGTTTTAGTCCTGACTGGCAAGGTTTTATTCCAGGGTGCGCATTACGCGGTCACGTCAGTCATTTTAAACCTATCCGGGGTACATCTGCCCGAGTGGTGTCCAAAAGAAACTGAGCAGCTGTATGAAGCCCTCATTAAAGAAATGTTCCGCTAATTCTATGAACTCAGTTACGAGGATGTGAGTCGGGAAAGTTTGTACGATATAGGAGTGTACGATAACGTTAGTCCGGGGAGGCAGAGGCGAGGGGTGCTCAATGATGTCACTACGGCGTTTAGCGCGGGTACATCTCTCGTCAATAGTATGGACAATGTGCAGCTGCAGATGCAGATCAGTGGTTTAAAGGACCAGCTGAGGAAAATCCTGGGGGAAGGGTCGGAGTTAGAGGAGGACCAGGAATTTACTGTCCATTTAAAGGAGGTTATCGCAGAGCTGGAGACACACACAAAGACTGTAACTGCATTAATACGGGAGGACAGGAATGCCTCGGTGCAGGCAGCATGAAACGAAGTGTGCGTGTTGTACGGTGCCTGGTTGCTGAGCAAGGGGCGCAGTAATTTAGAGGACCTCCAGCAAGTTCGCGTCCCGTCTTGGATCAGCAATTGGCACCTCGCCACACTCAGCCCATACAGTAATTTGATGAGCTTGTGTCAGCTCCATCTAGCCTCCGAAGCCAACCCAGTCCCAGTGGATTGTGGTCGGTCCAACCACACAATCATGGGAATAGTGTTGCGTATGCCGGTAATGGGCGGGACATCACAACCAGCGCCGGTATACAGGGTGGAGAACATTGGGGTCATACAGGAAGGGGTGCACG
The DNA here is from genome assembly GCF_044704955.1 of Pristiophorus japonicus. NCBI lineage: Eukaryota > Metazoa > Chordata > Chondrichthyes > Pristiophoridae > Pristiophorus > Pristiophorus japonicus. The sequence goes on from NC_091983.1 coordinate 134,400,883, forward strand.
TACGGTATCATGTGGTCCCACCATTTGCTATAAAATGGGAGCACGCCATGACTGCCACTGACCTCAAGGGGTGCCAGAGCAGGGGTGCACACGTGATATTGTGTCCCCAGCATTTGAACGCGTTCAATCGGCCAGAGTGCGGGTTTGAATCCGAGAGTCGATAGCCTATCAATTGCACCATGCAGGTGATGGCCCAGAGCCACGTTCCACCTCAGGTAGCAACGGGTCATACTGCGGAACCACATGTGTGGACCGGTATCGAGTGCACCGGGACACTGGTGTGCGGTCATCGACAGCACTTTCTGCTTCAAACCCCATGCCGAAGTTCAAGTGGCACAGGAACGTATTATTCCAATCCCAGAACCATCCATGGTACATATTACGGTAAATGACACGATCAAGAACCTGCAACAGTACATTACCCAGTTTGGGTATCAGATTACTTTTCTGCCGGAACACCGAACAACGTTACTAAAGACCGTCGAGCTATCCGAAAAACATTATTTCACACTGGAACAGACAAACCGGGACACAGGGGAAACAATAAAAGGGATAAATTCCCCGCCCTGGTGGGACCTTGGTATAAGTGTGGAAATTCCTCCGTGGATCTGGATATGTTCACATGCTCTCGTCATTGTACAGTTTTTGATTGTGATATACCTGTTATGTATTTCTTGTAAAAAGAGAAGTCAGGCGTTCAAGAGTTGATGGGAGGCTGTAGTTAACGGACCATAAATGTAACTTTCTGCATATATGTGGTAACAGTGCGGTGCATGGTTTTATTTCGGAGACATATATTCGAAGTGCTTTAAAAGTAAAAAGGATAGGATTGGTTGGGAACCACGATGCTTGCTCACCAGCGGACGTTGATATCTTCGAGAAGGACTCTTGAAATATCATAGCGTGGACTGTAGGCATCAGCTTCCCAAGGATTGTTGAATATCTGGACATCGCGATTTAATATTTCTCACTGCAGAAAAGCTGGAAGCCTATTGTGGGAGGGGCCCAGGTACTTTTCCATGTTGTACTCGAAATCCACACCTGATGGACAGGGGTGGTCTGGGAAGTTACAATGGCCAGGATAAGGCAACTCATCACTTAGAAACATAGAAACATAGAAAATGGGTGCAGGAGTAAGCCATTCGGCCCCTTGGGTCTGCACCACCACTCAATAAGATCATGGCTGATTATTCACCTCAATACCCCTTTCCTGCTTTCTCTCCATAACCCTTGATCCCTTTAGCCATAAGGGCCATATCTAACTCCTTCTTGAATATATCAAATGAACTGGCATCAACAAATCTCTGCGGTAGGGAATTCCACAGGTTAACAATTCTCTTGAATGAAGAAGTTTCTCCTCTTCTCAGTCCTAAATAGCTTACCCCTTATCCTTAGCCTACCTAAGGCCCAACAGGTGTCAAAGAGGCCAGCCAGTGCAGCTGCAGGGAGAGAAAGCAAAAAAGAAGTGGAAAGAAATCGAAAGGTGATGTCACAGCCAAGTGATTGGCTGGCGATTGGTGAGTAGTTTTTCTTTTTCTTTATCAGTAGGTAACCTTTAGCATTGTTGTTGTTACCAAATTAAGTTAATCTAAGAGTTAAGTCATGGCAGGAGAGCTCAGACACATGTCATGCTCCTTCTGCACTACGTGGGAAGTCAGGGAGGCTTCCAATATCCCTGATGACTACATGTGCGGGAAGTGTATCCGGCTGCAGCTCCTGTCAGACCGCATTGCGGCACTGGAGCTGTGGGTGGATTTAATCTGGAGCATCCGCGATGCTGAGGATGTCATGAATAGCACGCTGAGTGAGTTGGCCACACCGTAGGTAAAGGGTACACAGCCAGATAGGGGATGGGTGACCAACAGGAAGAGCAGTGGAAGGAAGATAGTGCAGGGGTCCCCTGCGGTCATTCCCCTGCAAAACGGATACACTGCTTTGGGTACTGTTGAGGGGGATAATTCCGCAGGGTAGAGCAGCAGCAGCCAAGTTCATGGCACCGTGGGTGGCTCTGCTGCACAGGAGGGCAGGAAAAAGAGTGGCAGAGCTATAGTGGTGGGGGATTCTATTGTAAGGGGAGTAGATAGACATTTCAGCGGCCGCAATCGAGATTCCAGGAAGGTATGTTGCCTCCCTGGTGCAAGGGTTAAGGATGTCTCAGAGTGGCTGCAGAACATTTTGAAGGGGGAGGGTGAACAGCCCGTTGTCGTGGTGCATATAGGTACCAACAATATAGGTAAAAAACGAAGTTAGGGAGCTAGGAGCTAAATTAAAAAGTAGGGCCTCAAAAGTAGTAATCTCAGGATTGCTACCAGTGCCACGTGCTAGTCAGAGTAGGCATCGCAGATCGCTCAGATGAATACATGGCTTGAGCAGTGGTGCAGAAGGGAGGGATTCAAATTCCTGGGACATTGAAGCCGGTTCTGGGGGAGGTGGGACTAGTACGAACCGGACGGTCTGCATCTGGGCAGGACCGGAACCAATGTCCTAGGGAGAGTGTTTGCTAGTGTTTTTGGGGAGGGGTTAAATTAATATGGCAGGGTGATGGAAACCTATGCAGGGAGACAGAGAAGAGTAGAATGGGGGCAGTAGCAAAAGATAGAAAGAAGAAAAGTAAAATTGGAGGGCAGAGAAACCCAAGGCAAAAAGCAAAAAGGGCCATATTACAGCAAAATTCTAAAGGGGCAAAGAGTGTTAAAAAGACAAGCTTGAAGGCTCTGTGCCTTAATGCGAGGAGTATTCGTAATAAGGTGGACGAATGAACTGCGCAGATAGCTGTTACCAGATATGATGTAATTGGTATCACGGAGACATGGCTCCAGGGTGAGCAAGGCTGGGAACTCAACATCCAGGGGTATTCAACATTCAGGAAGGATATACAGAAAGGAAAAGGAGGTGGGATGGCATTGCTGGTTAAAGAGGAAATTAATGCAATAGTAAGGAAGGACATTAGCTTGGATGATGTGGAAATGGTATGGGTGGAGCTACGGAATACCAAAGGGCAGAAAACGCTAGTGGGAGTTGTGTATAGACCACCAAGCAGTTGTAGTGAGGTTGGGGACAGCATCAAACAAGAAATTAGGGATGCATGCAATAAAGGTACAGCAGTTATCATGGGTGACTTTCATCTACATATTGATTGGGCTCACCAAACTGGTAGCAATGAGATGGAGGAGGATTTCCTGGAGTGTATTAGGGATGATTTGCTAGACCAATATGTCGAGGAACCAACTAGAGGGCTGGCCATCATAGACTGGGTGATGTGTAATGAGAAAGGGCTAATTAGCAATCTTGTTGTGCGAGGCCCTTTGGGGAAGAGTGGGCAAATGCATGGCAGATGCAGTATAATGTGGATAAATGTGAGGTTATCCATTTTGGGGGCAAAAACACAAAGGCAGAATATTATTTGAATGGCGGCAGATTAGGAAAAGGGGAGGTGCAACGAGACCTGGGTGTCATGGTTCATCAGTCATTGAAAGTTGGCATGCAGGTACAGCAGGCGGTGAAGAAGACAAATGGTATGTTGGCCTTCATAGCTAGGGGATTTGAGTATAGGAGCAGGGAGGTCTTACTGCAGTTGTACAGGGCCTTAGTGAGGTCTCACCTGGAATATTGTGTTCAGTTTTGGTCTCCCAATCTGAGGATGACTGGGCCTGTATTCACTGGAGTTTAGAAGGTTGAGGGGGATCTCATAGAAACATATAAAATTCTGACTGGATTGGACAGGTTAGATGTGGGAAAAATGTTCCCGATGTTGGGGAATTTCAGAACCAGGGGACATATAAACATAGAAATATATAACCTAGTTGCAGGAGTAGGCCATTCGGCCTTTCGAGCCTGCACCCAGGTCTTGTAGCACTTCCCCTTTTCCTAATCTACCGCCATTCAGATAATATTCTGTCTCTGTGTTTTTGCCCCCAAAGTGGATAACCTCACATTTATCCACATTATACTGCATCTGCCATGAATTTGCCCACTGTCCAAGTCACCCTGCAACCTCTTAGCATCCTCATCACAGCTCACACCGCCACCCAGCTTAGTGCCATCTGCAAACTTGGAGATATTACACTCAATTCTTTCATCTAAATCATTAACGTATATCGTAAATAGCTGGGGTCCCAGCACTAAGCCATTCACCACCTCACTAGTCACTGCCTACCATTCTGAAAAGGACCCGTTTATCCCGACTCTCTGCTTCCTGTCTGCCAACCAGTTCTCTATCCACGTCAGTACATTACCCCCAATACCATTTGCTTTAATTTTGCACACCAATCTCTTGTGTGGGACCTTGTCAAAAGCCTTTTGAAAGTCCAAATACACCACATCCACTGGTTCTCCCTTGTCCACTCTACTAGTTACATCCTCAAAAAATTCCAGAAGATTTGTCAAGCATGATTTCCCTTTCATAAATCCATGCTGACTTGAACCGTTCCTGTCACTGCTTTCCAAATAATTGATTCCAACATTTTCCCCACTACTGATATCAGGCTAACCGGTCTATAATTCTCCGTATTCTCTCTCCCTTCTTTTTTAAAAAGTGGTTTTACATTAGCTACCCTCCAGTCCATCGGAACTGATCGAGAGTCGATAGACTGTTGGTAAAAGATCACCAATGCATCCACTATTACTAGGGCTGCTTCCTTAATACTCCGGGGTGCAGACTATCAGACCCCCGGGATTTATCGGCCTTCAATTCCATCAATTTACCTAACACAATTTCCCACCTAATAAGGATTTCCTTCAGTTCCTCCTTCTCACTATATCCTCGGTCCCCTAGTATTTCCGAAAGGTTAATTGTGTCTTCCTTCGTGAAGACAGAACCAAGTATTTGTTCAATTGGTCTGCCATTTCCTTGTTCCCCATTATGAATTCATCTGAATCTGACTGCAAGGGAATTACGTTTGTCTTCACTAATCTTTTTCTCTTCACATATCTACAGAAGCTTTTGCACTCAGTTTTTATGTTCCCAGCAAGCTTCCTCTCATACTCTATTTTCCCCCTCTAATTAAACCCTTTGTCCTCCTCTGCTGAATTCTAAATGTCTCCCAGTCCCCCGGTTTGCTGCTTTTTCTGGCCAATTTCTATGCCTCTTCCTTTGATTTAACACTATCCTTAATTTCTCTTGTTAGCCATGGTTGAGCCACCTTCCCCATTTTATTTTTTACTCCAGACAGGGATGTACAATTGTTGAAGTTCATCCATGTGATCTTTAAATGTTTGCCATTGCCTATCCACCGTCAAGCCTTTTATTATCATTTGCCAGTCTGTTCTAGCCACTTCACGTCTCATACCATCGAAGTTACCATTCCTTCAGTTCAGGATCCTACTCTCTGAATTAACTGTGTCACTCTCCACTTTAATAAAGAATTCTACCAAATTATGGTCACTCTTCCCCAAGGGGCCTCGCACAACAAGATTGCTAATTAGTCCTTTCTCATTGCACATCACCCAGTCTCGGATGGCCAGCCTTCTAGTTGGTTCTTCGACATATTGGTCTAGAAAGCCATCCCTAATACACTCCAGGAAATCCTCCTCCACCGTATTGCTACCAGTTTGTAGATTAAAGTCGCCAATGATAGCTGCTGTACCTTTATTGCACGCATCCTAATTTCTTGTTTGATGGTGTCCCCAACCTCACTGCTACTGTTTGGTGGTCTGTACACAAATCCCACTAGCGTTTTCTGCCCTTTGGTATTCCGCAGCTGCACCCATACAGATTCCACTTCATCCAGACTAATGTCCCTTCTTACTATTGTGTTAATTTCCTATTTAACCAGCTACCCCACCTCCTTTTCCTTTCTGTCTATCCTTCCTGAATGTTGAATACCCCTGGATGTTGAGTTCCCAGCCTTGCTCACCCTGGAGCCATGTCTCCGTGATGCCAATTATATCATATTCATTAATTGCTACCTGTGCAGTTAATTCATCCATCTTATTACAAATACTCCTCGCATTAAGGCACCGAACCTTCAGGCTTGTCTTTTTAACACACTTTGCCTCTTTAGAATTTTGCTGGAATGTGGCCCTTTTTGATTTTTGCCTTGGGTTTCTCTCTCCTCCAATTTTACTTTTCTTCTTTCTATCTTTTGCTTCTGTCGCCATTCTACTTCCCTCTGTCTCCCTACATAGGTTCCCATCCCCCTGCCATATTAGTTTAACCCCTCCCCAACAGCACTTGCAAACACACCCACATCACAGGTAATGAGCAAAGAGGGTCCATTTTTACACAATGTGAACTCATCCGAGATCGATCAACTATGTAACTGGTCAGTGATCAAGCCATTACCTGAATGAGATAACCCCAGAGGCGGGAAACCAGAACAATAGAAAGCCATTAAACCCCAGACTGGTTGGAAGTGAAACCCCATCAACCAGCCATCAATGGAATACACAGAAGCCACACAAACAGGAAGCCTCGAAACAAGGACAAACTTTATTGGGCCAGAAGAAGCCACACAAACAGAAAGCCTCGAAACAAGGAAAAACTTTATTGGACCAGAAAAGGCAAACAGTGTTGGGATATAAAAGGGGACTGTACAGCCACTTCTTGCTCCTTGCTTCACCGCTACAAGAACTGAGCAGTCCGTCTGCGCCGGAGAGAAGAAACCAGTAAAGACACGTTTTCACCAGGAGAAGCAGCGAGTAAACCAAAGATTCGTTGAGCATGATCCCTGCCCATGCATCTTTAAGATCACAGCCACTGTGTCGTGTGTTCTCCCAACCAAGCCGTAGAAGGGTTTTAGTGGGGAGGTTTTGCTGCAAGGACCATAGGGGTATGCCCAGCCGGTCGATACAGATTCAGGGGTACACTGTGGATCCGAGCAGAGGGTTTAGACATTGGGTACTTCGCTATAGGGGCAGTTTAGACATGCCAGGTTATTGGATTGTGCTACATTGTCACTGTGTTTACTTTTAGTTTTGCTGTGTTGAGGTAGCTTTAATAAAGTGTTGATGGTTGAGACCGAGGTAATTGTCCGTGACTCATTCATCTGTTCAATACAGTAATCACTCCCAGGTCTAGAACTATTGTAACGTGGGAGTGCTTCGAAAACACCTAAGGCAAACCACTTACAGTGGGGAAGGAAGTGTTCTGAATAGTGAGACTGCAGGTGATATAGGTGTGAGGAGAGAGTAGTTGAGCCGAGATCTAAGATTCTTACCTTGACAACTCTGCTGAGGTCAATAAATTATTTCGGTATTGTAGTCATGTCCTGGGAACTAATCTTCTCAAATTCATATCTTCCCACCATTTTTAGAGGCGTTATTTGGATGGTTTTCTGCCTCGCAGAGAGTACAGGATCTTGCCCTGTTCACCGCTTGCACAACAGCCTCCAAAGCTGCATCAGAGAATCTGGGTGCCCGATCTACAGCTCCTACCGCCATTTTTGATCTCACAAAACATTTCCTGCTATCCGAAGATATAGTTCACCTCCCCTCTTAAGGGGCTGCCTTTAAGTGACATCAGTAATGCATAATTTCTTGCCCACCCAAAGAGGTGTGCAGCTAATAAGCAGTGCAGGTAGTGTTGGCTGCATACCTGGCGAATGATAATGACTTGCCAACACTAATTTCATATCAAAGGGGCGTGCAGCCCTCACTCTGCCCCTGCATAATCAAATTTCTAGGCTTCAATTTCTGCAGGTTTTTTCTAACAGTTCAATTCTCAATCTATTTCCACTCTTTTGTTGTGCCTTGCATTAAACCTTTTGTAATACAACAGTTATTCTATCAGTACAACCCTTGAGCTTCCTCTCCACACACTTGTTGTTTTTGTTCATTCCTTTTTTCTCTGGTGACTTGTTCAAGATAGAAATGGTTTTCTTTCCTGCTGTCATTGGATTCCTGTGCACTTCCACTACGTTTTATTAGCTTTCAATGCACAGTGCAGCACCATCTGGTGCACAGGCAGGCGAGGAAGATTAGAGGTTAAGCAGGGATCGAATGTTTCAGGATGAATTTTCAGGTTGAAAAGCTCTGTTTCGGAGTACAGAAATGTCATGTACTCACTTGTTATTTATGTAATGATCCCATAAAATCATCAGCAACTCTGCAAAATGTATTGATTAAAAAATATATATATATTTGCTCTGACCTCCCATTTATTACAGTTATATTCTTCTCCCCTCACACACACATACAATATTTCATGCTCCATTTTATAAATAATAAGATGGGCAAATGTCTTGCTGCCCGGATCCTGCAATTGACACTCCATGGCTGCTCAATTTACATATCTGTCAACTTTTCCATCCCTTCCTTAGAAAAATGCCTTGGAGAATCTCCTCCATATCCTGAGATTAGGAACTTGTACTCAATTGTATATTTTTGAGATTATTCAAACAGATTATATTTGAATGTGAACGTAACTGTAGACATTGGATGGACAACAGTGACACTAGGGAAGGAAGAAGTAATAGACACGGAAAGGGAAGTTGTGGTGCCTCAGGACAGGTAGCAATGAGAAGGCAGCAGTGGATTAGACTGATAACATTGGAAGATGTTGCACTCTGGTCCAGTTGAAAATATAGGAACGCACTGCATAATAAAAAGTCCTTTTGGTATTTGAGGCCTGTTTTTTCGAAAGATCATATGGGGGTTCAAATTTGGCGGGAGGCGAAAACAGGTGATAGCGGAATGGCTGCCTATTATATACCCCGCCCAATTTTCCTTTATATTGAAATCCGCTACCGTCCATTTTACGACTCTTCCAAAGTTGAATATCACCTTTCACATATCTACTCTATCATAGATCATGAGGTGAAATTCAGCAAAGTTTTCCTCTGTATTCCAAATGTAAATCAAGCAAATTCCAAATCACTATTTAAGCTTACATTCTACATCATTTGTTCTTGAACAGTTGCCGTTCTTGGAATAACATACAAATTATCCCCGTTGCTCAGTAACCATTGTGTTCCACAAAGTATCCAATTATCTCAATCTGTACGAATACATAGAAATTTGATCCCTGATCAGATAATTTATCCAGTTCACTTTTTTAAAATTAAGTTGATCAGTAGAGTTTTAATTACTTTAACTGGGAGTCTATACCACATGTCCACCTTCTGTGGGACAAAACATCTTCTTTACTCGCCACTTGCTGATTATGTACCTGTGCCTCCAGTTCTATGTTCAGTTTGCCAATCAGCCATTCAGTTTCTAATTAAAGTGGTGACTTTTCTTAAATTAAAAATGTTGCATTGATCAAAATCACAAAAGTAAACACTTGCTACCATAAAGAGTGAATGAAAAAGAACCTGTGCCATGGGATATATCTATATCACTTTCTTGAATTGACCTGTTAACTCACGAACATTAAAAACATAAATGAGTTATGGTTGGTAGCACGAGTTAGACCGTAAGTGATATTAGAATCATAGAATCATAGAAATTTATAGCATGGAAGGAGACAATTTTGTGTCCATGCCGGCCGACCAAAAGCAATCCAGCCTAATCCCACTTTCCAGCTCTTGGTCTGTAGCCCTGTAGGTCACGGCACTTTAAGTGCACATGCAAGAATTTTTTTAATGTGGTGAGGGTTTCTGCTTCTACTATCCTTTCAGCCAATGAGTTCCAGACCTCCACTATTCTCTGGCTGAAGACATTTCCCCTCATATCTCCTCTATACGTCCACCCAATTACTTTAAATCTATGCCCCCTGGTTGTTGACCCCTCTGCCAAGGGAAACAGGTCCTTCCTATCCATTCTATCCAGGCCCCTCATAATTTTATATACCACAATCAGGTCTCCCCTCAGCCTCCTCTGTTCCAAAGAAAGCAGACCCAGCATTTCCAATCTTTCCTCATAGCCAAAATTCTCCAGTCCAGGCAACATTCTTGTAAATCTCCTTTGCACCCTTTCCAGTGCAATCACATATTTCCTATAATTTGGTGACCAGAACTGCACACAATACTCCAGCTGCGGCCTAAGCAGTGTTTTATACAGTTCAAACATAACATCCATGCTCTTATATTCCATGCAAGTGTTCTATATGCTTTCTTAACCACCTTATCTACCTGGCCTGCTCCTTTCAGTGATCTATGGACCTGCACTCCAAGGTCTCTTTGTTCCTCTACACTTTACAGTGTCGCACCATTTAATGTCTTGTTAGACCTCCTCAAGTGCATTACCTCACAATTGTCCGATGGAATTCCATTTACCACTGTTCTGCCCACCTGACTAGTACATTGATATCTTCCTGCAGTCCGCAGCTTTCTTCTTCATTATCAACCATACAGCCTATTTTAGTGTCATCTGCAAACTTCTTAATCATACCCCCAACAGTCAAGCCCAAGTCATTGATATATACCTCAAAAAGCAAGGGACCCAGCACTGAGTCCTGCAGAACCCCACTGGATACAGCCTTCCAGTCACAAAAACACCCATCAACCATTACCCTTTGCTTCCTGCCTCTGAGCCAATTTTGGATCCAACTTGCCACTTTTCCCTGGATCCCATGGGCTTTTACTTTTGATATCAGTCTGCCATGTGGGACCTTATCAAAAGCTTTGGTAAAATCCATATACATTGCTTCATATCTACTGCCCTCATCGACCCTCCTTGTTACCTCCTCGGAAAATTCAATTGAGTTAGTCAGATACGACCTTCCCTTAACAAGTCCATGCTGACTGTCCTTGATTATTCCATGTCTTTCCAAATAAAGATTTATCTTGTTCCTCGGGTTTTTTTCCAATAATTTTCCCACCACTAAAGTTAGGCTGACTGGCCTGTAATTACTCGGTCTATCCCTTTCTACCTTTTTAAACAAAGGAACAACATTAGCAGTCCTCCAGTCCTTTGGCTCCACACCTGTAGCCAATGAGGACTGGAAAATGATGGTCAAAGTCTCTGCTATTTCCTCTTTTGCTTCTTTTAACAGCCTGGGATACATTTCATCTGGGCCTGGGGATTTATCTACTTTCAAAGCTGCTAAGCCCTTAATATTTCCCCTCTTACTATGTTTATCTTGTCTAATATTTCACACTCCTCCTCCCTCATTGCAAAGTCTGCATTGCTCTCTCTTTTGTGAAAACAGATGCAAAGTATTCATTAAGGATCATACCCATGTCTTCTGCCTCCACACACCTTTATGGTCCCTTATGGTCCACTCTTTCTCTAGTTATCATCTTGCTCTTAATGTATTTATAAAACATCTTTGGGTTTTCCTGATTTTACTTGCCAACATTATTTCATGCTTTATCTTTGCTTTCCTGATATCTTTTTTAATTGCACCCTGCACTTCTTATACTCCTCTAGAGTTTCTGCAGCATTGAGTTCTCGATAACTGTCATAAGCTTCCCTTTTTTCCTTCATCTTACCCTGTATGTCCCTTGACATCCAGGCAGCTCTAGATTTGTTAGCACAACCTTTTTTCTTTAAGGGAACATACTTGCTCTGTACCCTCAGGATCTCCCACCGCTCTGACATCGATTTACCATCAAGTAGCCGTTTCCAGTCCACTTTGACCCATCTCAGCTCAGCAAAATTGGCTTTACCCCAATTGAGAACTTTTATGCCTGGTCCACCTTTGTCCTTTTCGATAACTACCCTAAATCTTACTGAATTATGATCACTAGCACCAAAATGCTCTCCCACTGATAACCCTTCCACCTGCCCCTTTTCCCCAAAACCAAGTCCAGAACTGCCCCCTTCCTTGTTGGGCTTGTTACATGCTGGCGAAAGAAGTTCTCCTGAATACATTTTTAGGAATTCCACACCTTCTGTACCATTCACACTGCTTTTTTCACAGTTAATATTAGGGTAATTGAAATCTCCCACTATTACAGCTCTATGGGCCCAAGTTTCCATACGCACCGAGAACAGCGCAGTCCCGACCTGGACGCCCGTTTTTCGCACCACAAAGTGCGCCTAAACAAATCCTCCGTATACTCCACCTACCTGCAGGTCCTCTGGCCCTCGGCGCAGCCAGCATGAGCTGTGGGGGGGGCGGAGCCAGGTCCCTGTGCTGAAAACAGTGCCGGGACCTCTGCACATGCGCGCTACAGTGGGCACGCAAGTGCAGTAGCTCCAGGCGCTGAACTGTGTGGGAGGGGCCCGAAGCACGCAGCCCCTAGCCCTGGCCGAATGGCCTCACTGGGGCTGCGTGAATAAGGCTCCTCCCATGGCCAGCTCCTGCTTCCCCCCCCTGCCCCCCGACCAGACCCGACACCCGCTCCCTGCTGCCTCCGGACCAGACCCGACACCCACTCCCCGCCTCCCCCCTGCCTCCGGACCAGACCTGACACCCGCTCCCCCCCCCCCCGACCCGACCTGCGTTCTTGTTCCCGCGCCCCGCCTCCCCGACTGGACCCGACCCGACCCGCGCTCCTGTTCCCGCTCCGCCGCCCCCCCCCGACTGGACCCGACCCGACCCGCGCTCCTGTTCCCGCTCCCCGCCCCCCCGACTGGACCAGACCCGACCTGCGCTCCTGTTCCTGCTCCCCGCCTCCCCGACTGGACCCGACCTGACCCGCGCTCCCGCCCCCCGACCCGAACGCTCCCCACTGGACCCGACCCGACCCGACTCCCGCTCCCGGACTGGATCCGACCTGACCTCCCTCACTCCCCCCCACCCTCTCTCCTCCCACCCTCTCTCCCCCCCTCTCTCTCTCCTCCCCTCTCTCTCTCCTCCCCCCCCTCTCTCTCTCCCTCCCGCCCCCCCACCCCCGACCCGAACCGAACCTCCCCGACCCGACTCAACCCAACCCAATGCCACCTACCTGTAAATCTGGTGCTGGGGACGGGCCCTGCCCGAAGTCTCGGGCCGGCCCGTTCAGCCTTCGGTCCCGAAAGGCCTGCCTGAAGCACTTTCACACAGGTAGGCAGATGGTTTATTTAATCTTTTCTTTGCTTATAAATGTTTATTCAGGTTGGATTTATTTGTATAATATTTGTACAAGTATAAATAAGGATTTATTATAGAATTTAATGACTTCCCTTCCCCCCCACTCCCCTCCCACCTTGTTCTGGACGCCTAATTTGTAACCTGCGCCTGATTTTTTAATGTGTAGAACAGGTTTTTTCAGTTCTACAAAAATCTTCACTTGCTCCATTCTACTTTAGTTTGGAGTACGTTTTCACTGTGGAAACTTTGAAATCAGGCGTCAGTGGCCGGACACGCCCCCTTTTGAAGAAAAAATTCTGTTCCAAAGTCGAACTGTTCTACCTGACTAGAACTGCAGAAAAAAAAAAGTGGAGAATTGCGATTTCTAAGATAGTCCGTTCTCCACCAGTTGCTCCTAAAAATCAGGCGCAAATCATGTGGAAACTTGGGCCCTAGGGCCCAAGTTTCCTCACGCGCCTAGAACGGCGCAGTCCCGACCTGGACACCCGTTTTTCATGCCACAAAGTGCGCCTAAAAAAATCCTCGGTATTCTTCACCTACCTGCAGGTCCTCTGGCCCTAGGCGCAGCCAGCACGAGCTGTGGGGGGGCGGAGCCAGGTCCCTGCGCTGAAAACAGTGCCGGGACCTCTGCACATGTCCGCTACAGTGGGTAGCTCCAGGCGCCGAACTGTGTGGGAGGGGCTCGAAGCACGCAGCCCCTAGCCTTGGCTGAATGTCCTCACTGGGGCTGCGTGAATAAGGCTCCTCCCACGGCCAGCTCCTGCTTCCTCCCCCCCCCCCCCCCGCTCCCGACCAGACCCGACACCCGCTCCCCCCTGCCTCCGGACCAGACCCGACACCCGCTCCCCCCCCACCCCCCCCCAATTGACCCGACCCGACCCGACCCGCACTCCTGTTCCCGCTCCCCGCCTCCCCGACTGGACCCGACCCGCGCTCCTATTCCCGCTCCCCGCCCCCCCGACTGGACCCGACCCGCGCTCCTGTTCCCGCTCCCCGCCCCCCCGACTGGACCCGACCCGACCCGACCCGCGCTCCTGTACCCGCTCCTCGCCCCCCCCCCCCGACTGGTCCCGACTCAACCCGACCCGCGCTCCTGTTCCCGCTCCTCGCCTCCCCGACTGGACCCGAACCGACCCGCGCTCCTGTTCCCGCTCCCCACCCCCCCCCCGACTGGACCCGACCCGACCCGCGCTCCTGTTCCCGCCTCCCCGACTGGACCCGACCTGACCCGCGCTCCTGTTCCCGCTCCCCGCCCGACCCGACCCGACCCGCGCTCCCGCCCCCCGACCCGACCCGACCCCCCCCCCCCGACTGGACCCGACCCCCCCCCCCCACTGGACCCGACTCCCGCTCCCGGACTGGATCCGACCTGACCTCCCCCCCCCTCTCCCTCTCCCCATCTCCCCCCCTCTCTCCCCCACCTCTCTCCCCCTCCCCCCTCCCTCTCTCTCTCTCCCTCCCCCCCCGCCCCCCCGACCCGAACCAAACCGAACCGAACCTCCCCGACCCAACCCAACCCAACCCAACGCCACCTACCTGTAAATCTGGTGCTGGGGACGGGCCCTGCCCGAAGTCTCGGGCCGGCCCGTTCAGCCTTCGGTCCCGAAAGGCCTGCCTGAAGCACTTTCACACAGGTAGGAAGATGGTTTATTTAATCTTTTCTTTGCTTATAAATGTTTATTCAGGTTGGATTTATTTGTATAATATTTGTAGAAGTATAAATAAGGATTTATTATAGAATTTAATGACTTCCCTCCCCCCCCCCACCTCGTTCTGGACGCCTAATTTGTAACCTGCGCCTGATTTTTTAATGTGTAGAACAGGTTTTTTCAGTTCTACAAAAATCTTCACTTGCTCCATTCTGCTTTAGTTTGGAGTACGTTTTCACTGTGGAAACTTTCAAATCAGGCGTCAGTGACCGGACATGCCCCCTTTTGAAGAAAAAATTCTGTTCCAAAGTAGAACTGTTCTACCTGACTAGAACTGCAGAAAAAAAAATGTGGAGAATTGCGATTTCTAGGATAGTCCGTTCTCCACAAGTTGCTCCTAAAAATCAGGCGCAAATCATGTGGAAACTTGGGCCCATGCAGTTAATAAATTCAAACGGTTTGTAATTCAATCTAATTTGATTTCTCAAAATTTAAGAAATGATAATATATATCAGAACATAAAAACATAAGAATTAGAAGCAGGAGTAAGCAATTCAACCCCTCAAGCCTGTTCAATAAGATCATGGCTGATCTTCTACCTCAATTTCACTTGCCTGCACTATCCCTGTATCCTGGACAGGTTAGATGCGGGAAGAATGTTCCTGATGTTGGGAAGTCCAGAACCAGGGGACATAGTCTTAGGATAAGGGGTAGGCCATTTAGGACTGAGATGAGGAGAAACTTCTTCACTCAGAGAGTTGTTAACCTGTGGAATTCCCTGCCGCAGAGAGTTGTTGATGCCAGTTCATTGGATATATTCAAGAAGGAGTTAGATATGGCCCTTACGGCTAAGGGGATCAAGGGGTATGGAGAGAATGCAGGAAAGTGATACTGAGGGAATGATCAGCCATGATCTTATTGAATGGTGGTGCAGGCTCGAAGGGACAAATGGCCTACTCCTGCACCTATTTTCTATGTTTCTATGTTTCTAGCCCTTGATTCCTTTAATATCCAAAAATCTATCTATCCCTGACTTGAATATACTCAAAGACTGAGCTTCCACAGCCCTCCGGGATAGAGAATTCCAAAGATTCACCACACTCTGAGTGAAGAAGTTTCTCCTTATCTCAGTCCTAAATGGCCGACTCCTTATTCTGAAACTGTGACCCCTGGTTGTATACTCCCCAGCCAGAGGTAACATCCTCCCTGCCAAGCCCTGTAAGAATTTTGTATGTTTCAATGAGATCACCTCTCATTCTTCTAATCCCTGGAGAATATAGGCCTCATCTACTCAATCTCACAAGACAATCCCCCAATCCCAGGAATCAGTCTGATAAACCTTTGTTGCACTCCCTCGATGGCGAGTATATCATTCCTTAGGTAAGGAGACCAAAACTGCACACAATACTCCAGGTGCGATCTCACCAGGGCCCCGATATAATTGCAGTAAGACGTCTTTACTCTTATACTCAAATCCTCTTGTAATAAAGGCAAATATACAATTTGCTTTCTTAATTGCTTGCTGTAGCCTCATGTTACATTTCAGTGATTCATGTACAAGGACACCCAGGTCCCTTTGAACACCAACATTTCCCAATCTCTCATCATTTAGAAAATGCTTTTCTATTTTTCCTACCAAAGTGGATAACTTCACATTTCTCCACATTATATTCCATTTGTCATGTTCTTGCCCACTCACTTAGCCTATCTATATCCCCTTGAAGCCTCTTTGCATCCTCCTCACAACTTACATTCCCACCTAGCTTTGTATCATCAGCAAACTTGGATATAATACATTTGGTCCCCTCATCCAAATCATTGATATAGAAAATGATCCATTTATTCCTACTCTCTGTTTTCTGTTTATTAACCAATCCTCAATCCATGCTAGTATATTATCCCCAATCCCATGAGCCCTAATTTTGTTCAATAACCTCTTGTGTGGCACCTTATTGAATGCCTTCTGAAAATCCAAATACACCACGTCCACTGGTTCCCCCTTATCTATTCTACTCGTTACAACATCTAAAAACTCTTAACAGATTTGTCAAACATGATTCCCCTTTCATAAATCCATGTTGACCCTGCCCAATTCTATTATTCTTTTCTAAGTACCCTGTTACCACATCCTTAATAATAGATTCTAGCATTTTCCCTACTACTGATGTCAGGCTAACTGGTCTCTAGTTCCCTATTTCCTCTCTCTCTCCTTTCTTAAATAGTAATGTTACATAAGGAGCTGTCATGTTCATTTTTAATAGGCAACTTTTGGTATGACATCTTGTGAAATATTTAGTTATGTTCTTAAACAACAGTCCATCAGGAAAAGTTTGAATCAAACATCTCAGTGGTGATCACAGGTCCAGCATGGGAGGAAAGTGTTTCTGCGCCAGGAAGAAATTCCTTGTTAGTTGCTTCATCAGATTTATCCTCAAGGCAATACTGTGGGTTGGCTGGAAAAAAAGAAGTTGAGATTTTCATATCACATGAAGGTTCAAACAGGTTAGTGCCTTTGGTAAAGTAGCAAATGAATTCCATCCAAATGTGTTAATGTGTTCATTGCTAACTTTGTTCACTGCAAGTTTCACAATGTTTATCATACGCAGAGTTTAAAATCACACTGTGCTATATGGTAATTAACTTTTTAATGTGCTTGTGTAAAATTCCTTTGTCTACTATTTTAACAAAAGCTTATTTGAATGTGTTTTGAACATATCACACGTTATGATTTCAACCTTAAAGCATGTAGGAACGATAGAAATGAACAAAAACAAATCAGAATTCCTCATCCAGTTAATCTTCAATTCTGGGTTTTAAAAGTGTATGCATGTGTGCATAAATTTGGAAGCAATGAATAAAGTCATGTGTAACAGTATATAGTTATTATATAAATAGTTAATGGGCCTTACTTAAATTGCCATGCTTCAACTCATTGAGCTCAATGAAGAAACGATGAATTAATAATTTATTTGCAGCCCAGTAACACAAGTAGTGAAGTGTTTAAAAGATTGTGGATCCAAAGATGTCTATTGCTTTAATTCAACTGCTTGACTTGAGATTTATCAGTTTTTTAATTAAGTTACTAGATGGATCAAAGTATTCACCTCGGTGGGAGAATCATGGAGAAGGATTGAACAGAATATGGATGATCCTGCTACAATCACATCTCCTTCAGTCAGTTTTAGATGAATGCCGATGAAAACATCTGGACCTCGTTGTCTCAGTTGAAAACATTTGAATAATATCTAGGAGCTTACTGGGGAGGATAAAGGAGAAATCAAAATGTATAAACACATGACGACACCAAAGGAGCATTGACATTTTTCAAAGTTTATTCTTCTATCAATACCCATGAAAAATGGTTAGATGGAGCTACGGATCTCTATCCATTAGCACAGAGTATGAAGATGTCATCTGTGATGTAATAATATCATTTGTATCATGAAAAGATTGCTGCATTTGTGTTTGATGATGCACACAATGGAAATCGTGCATAGCTCACCCAGAGGCCAGCTCAGAATGTTTTCCAATTCTGTTTGGTTGCACCATAAACTCCACACCCTAGCCCTTGATTGCATTCCCCTCAGCTGCCTGCTCAAGTTGAACTTGATAGTGCAGAACCTTAGAGTCCTATTAAACTCAGAGCTGAGCATCGAACCTATATTCTACTCATCACAAGAGCATCTTCTATTTCCATCCATAGCTCAACCCACTGATTCTAAAATCCTTCAGCTGTAGGCTAGATGGTGCGGCCCTGGATAACGCGAACCACTTTCCGTACCTCGGGAGCCTATTATCAGCAAGGGCAGACATAGCCAACGAGGTTCAACACTGTCTCCAGTGCACCAGCACAGCCTTCGGCCGCCTTCGGCCGCCTTCGGTAGAGTGTTCAAAGATGAGGCCCTCAAATCTGGCACCAAGCTTATGGCCTACAGGGCTGTAGTGATACCCGCCCTCCTGTATGGCTTAGAAATGTGGACCATATACAGTAGACACCTCAAATCACTGGAGAAATACCACCAACGATGTCTCCGCAAGATCCTGCAAATCCCCTGGGAGGACAGACGCACCAACGTTACTGTTCTCGATCAGGCCAACATCCCCAGCATCGACATACTGACCACACTCGACCAGCTCCGTTGGGTGGGCCACACTGTTCGCATGCCTGACACAAGACTCCCAAAGCAAGCGCTCTACTCAGAACTCCTACACGGCAGGCGAGCCTCAGGTGGGCAGAGGAAACGTTTCAAGGACACCCTCAAAGCCTCCTTGATAAAATGCAACATCCCCACTGACACCTGAGAGTCCCTGGCCAAAGACCACCCTAAGTGGAGGAAGTGCACCCGGGAGGCCGATGAGCACCTCGGGTCCCATCGCCGAGAGCATGCAGAAAACAAGCGTAGGCAGCGGCAGGAGCATGCGACAAACCAGGGTCCCTACACACTCTTTCCTTCAACGATTGTCTGTCCCACCTGTGACAGAGACTGTAATTCCCATATTGGACTGTATAGTCACCTGAGAACTCACTTTTAGAGTGGAAGCAAGTCAGCCTCGATTTCGAGTGACTGCCTATGATGATGATGATGATGATGAGACTTCTCTAAAACTCTTCTCAATAACCACTTGAGCTCCGCCCTACAAAAGCTTCAGCTCACTCAAAACTACAGCCTACATCATATCCCATACCAAATCCGATTCACTTAACACCCCTTCTCTTGTCAGCCTACACTGGTTTCCCCTTCCACCAGTGAATTGCTTTGGAATCCTTGTGCACATTGACCAACTCCTCCATGATCTTGCCATCCTTACCACTGGAACTTTCTCCAACTCTACGTCCCGGTATGGATGATCCTTCCTATGGGCTGCTTTTAGTGCCTCACCCTCTATTCGACTAATGGTGCTGATCCATTAGTTATCACACCACTGTACTCAGAAACACTCTCCCTAATTACAGTCTCCCCATTGCTACATTTTACCACCATCAAGAGCATCCTCAAAAGAAACAGTTTTGACCCAGTTTTGATACACTTCCCTAATTTTACCCTAACTTCTGTGTGGTGCTTGTTCTCTCCTACTTCTGTAAACATAAGAAAATAAGAATTAGGAGCAGGAGGAGGTCATATGGCCCCTCGAACCTGCTCTGCCATTCAATAAGATCATGGCTGATCTATGGTCTCAACTCCACTTTCTTGCCCTATTCCCATATCCCTTGATTCCGCGAGAATCCAAAAATTTATGGGCTGGATTTCCGGCTTTCCCGATATCAGGGTGCTAATCCTGGCGGGGTGGTCCCGTTACCGCCTGAAAAAGGTTTGCGCCTTCGACTGGAAATTTCATCAAAAAATGAGGACCTATGATCGAGGCTGTTAAATCAGGCATTACACAACGGACTGAGCCAAACATCACGGCGGTAAAAGTGGCAGCCATTTTGCGCATGCGCAGTCACGTTTTTGTTTTCCCAGGTGCAGATGACATGCCCAACTTCTGCCACTTCTGCAGAGATGAAGCAGCAGGAGGCCAGGCAGCATGGCAGGCATTTCTCAATGGAGGCTGCTGAGGCCTTAGTCCAGGCAGTGGAGAGGAGGTGGACATCACTCCATCTGGTTGGGGGAGGGAGCCGGCTGCCAACAATTTTCAAATGGATATGGCATGAAATTGCCAAGGAGGTGTCTGCGGCAGACATGGTTGCCGGAACTGGCACCCAATGCCGCAAAAGGTTCAGTGACCTTACCAGAGTCATCAGGGTGAGTACCCTTCACATTTATGTATGCCTTGCTATCCTTCCAATAATAATAAATAATAATAACTTGTATTTATATAGCGCCTTTAACGTAGTAAAACATCCCAAGGCACTTCACAGCACTGTTACAAGACAAAACAGATAAATTTGACACTGGGCCACAAAAGAAGGAATTAAGGCAGATAACCAAAAGCTTGGTTAAAGAGATAGGTTTTAAGGAGTGTCTTAAAGGAGGAAAGAGGGACAGAGAGGTGGAGAAGTTTAGGGAGGGAGTTCCAGAGCTTAGGGCCCAAACAGCTGAAGGCATGGCCACCGATGGTTGAGCAGTTATAATGAACATGAATGTCAGACACTATTTGAAATCTGTCATGTATCTGCCCATTCTCAAAGTCTTGCAGCCTATGGTGTGGGTTTCACAATGCACCAGAAAGCTGATGACTGACTTCCCCAGCCATTGCCTCTTAATTAAGGATGCACATACCCTCTTGTTCCTGAATCATTGAGAACCTTCCTTGCAATACACTCCAACTGCTGATATAGGTTTCATAAAGATCACCTGCAGCCTCTATGTTACCTCCCTCTCACCTCCTACCAATAGCTCACAAAGCTCATGCAATATCCACACAGACCGGGGGAGATGCTGAGTCCCCTTCCAGTAGTAAGAGTATGTAAAGGGATGGCGCGACTGATGTGACCTTATTGAGATGTATTATGAAGTGGCGTGGGGCCTTCACATGTACATGTGCAATGCCACCTTCCTGCTATCACCCTGCCCCCTACCCTGCTGCTAACCACATGTCTGTTGTTTTCTGCCTGCAGAAGAACAGCCACAATTGCAACAGGTGTCCAGGGAGCCATTGACGTCTGTCCATGGGGGAGATGATGAGGCGTGTGAGGAGACTGCAATGCCTGAGCTGCAGAGCCCACCAGTTGGCCCGTCGGAACAAAGCACACCTGGGGACAAGCCCAATTTCCCTGGCTCTGAGTCGTCGGAGGATCCTGACCCCAGTCGCCTACAGAAACGCACAACAAAAGGGGAATCTCGGAGACCAGCTCTCCGGAGAGTGAGTCGACAAAGTAGATCTGCTCAACAACAGGCAGACATGGAACTGGACTTGGTGGAAATATCCAGGGAAAGCACAGAGATGCACCGTGAGCTCATAGCTGCATTGGGACGGATCCCAGATAGCATCGACAAACTTTCTGTGACTGTTGCGGAGGCAACAACACGCATTGTCGATGCAACTCAGGATTCCAGTGAGGCCATCATTGTCCACTCACAGAGGCAGGTGACCTCCAGCAGTGACAGTGGAGTTCCAGAGTGTGTGGCGGGTGCCATTGATCACGCTGCAGCATCGATTGAATCGCAGGCACAAGCTACGCTGCAGATTGGTGATGTGATGCGGTCGATGACTCGTGCCATCCTCTCTGTGTTCTCCACGGTCCAACGGTGAAGGAACTGTGCTGATGCAGGCCAGCAAGTTGCGGAGACACATCGTACTTCGGGTGTTGAGGCCTGGCCCCGTCGGAGTCTCAATGGCTCCCAGGAAAAGGAAGGTGCTGCCCTTCCTCAGGATGACAGCATTCCGGCTCCCACCACTGACTCTCCAGCCATGCACATTACATGATACACACCCAAGCCACCAGTGATAGCTTCCGCCAATGATGAGGCGCTGCAGTCCGCAGCCGAGCCTTCCAGGCCCAGAGCTGGTCCAGGGCGTCCCCAAACGCTGTCTGCACTGTCTGCCCCCTAACACAGCAGCCCTCAAGCAGCTTTGCTGTCGGCACTGAGGTCTCATTGAGAAGGAGCTGCAGATGTGGGAGGGGGTAAAGGGAAGCGGGGGAGAATATCAGGCCAAGTCCCATTAAGGGTGGGACAGCCTTCTGCAGTTTTAGTTTAATAATGCACTTGTTGTTAAGCAACTTGCAGCAGAATACTGTTTATTGTATTGTTTGGTTATGATGGTTTTATGTCTCGTTTGGTTTTGTTGGGGGTGCATTGTTTGTAACTTATTTTAATTAAAATGTCATTTTCACCACTTGCCATTGGTATCGTTTGTATCATTCAAAAGCGCAACGTAGATGTGCCTGTATGGTGGCACATAGCATGGCCAGTATAAGATGCATCCCTCAGCTTCCTCCATTCAACCAAACTGGTCCATTATGAGCTGGCAATGTGCGGCTCTTGCTCCGGCAGCATCTGGACACGACCTCCCCGTGGATGGGGTGACTGTGCAATCGGGGCCTTGCCAGGCTTCTCTTCGTCGTCCTCCTCCTCCTCCTGAGGTAAGCCTGCAATTCCCAATGGCAATGCCTGGCCCGTCATGATGGCCAAGTTCTGTAGCATGCAGCACACCGCAAAGCATTCAGAGACGTGTGTATTGAAGGCTGCTTTCAGAGCGGTCCAGGCATCGGAAGTACTGCTTGAGCATTGGGAATTTTATAAAGTCCATTCTGCAGGCGTACAGAGCCTTTGTGACTCGGCAAATGCAGCGATGTGCAGCGTTTTGAGAGATGCTGCATATGTACCCTGTTGCCTGGAAGGAGCCGGAGGTTTAAAAGGCCAGCGTCACAGTAACCTTCACCGTGATGGGCAGCGCAGTTTTGTTGGTGCTGTTAGGCTGTAGGTCTGCCTGTGGAAGCTGGCATATCTTTGTCAGCACTTCCTTTTGGAAGAGCATCCTTCTCACACACTGCTCCTCAGAGAGCTGGAGGTATGAGGGTTGGTCCCTGTAAACCCATCAGGGATAAGGCCTCCTCCCCAGATGTCTTTGGCCTCACCTCATCCATGGCCTGACATGGCCAGCAGCCTTTCTGCTAGCTTGAAGCCGCCTGCCAATAGCAACCACCATGATACGTTGGCGAACTAGTATTGCCCCCATTCAATTCACTCACTGACCTTGTAAGGGCACTGTAATGGCAGATAAAACTGCCTTTGCCAAGTTGGATGCTTCACGCAGCATGCAACCGTTGCAGTCAATGTGTCCTGCGATGTAGGATCTTCCTCACTCAATTTAAATACGCTACCTATATCGCCTGCTGCACCCTAGGAATTCCATTTTATTCAGACGTTTCCTGGGGTGGACGTTAAATGAGATGAAAATATCTCAACCTTGAATATACTCAACAACTGAGCATCCACAGCACTTTGGGGCAGCGAATTCCAAAGATTCACAACCCTCTGAGTGAAGAAGTTCCTCCTTGTCTCGGTTTTAAAAGGCTGACCCCTTACCCTAAGATGATAATCCCTTGTTCTGGACTCTCCAGTCATGGGAAACAATCTCTCAGTATCCTTTCAATCCCCGAAGAATTTTATATGTTTTAATGAGATCTTTCATTCTTTTAAATTGCAAAGAGTAAAACTCCATATCTACTCAATTTCTCCTCATAGGACATCCTTCTCATCCCAGGGATTAGTCTAGTGAACCTTTGTTGAACTGCCTCTAAGGCATGTGTATCCTTACTTAGACAAACTTTTGGGGGCATCCAAAACGGAGAAGGATACTCCATAAGCCCTCATGGTTGACAGTGTCAAAGGCCTTTGTAAGATCGAAAAAGGCCATGTATAAGGGCTGGCGTTGCTCCCTGCATTTTTCCTGCAGTTGTCGTGCTTGAAAGATCATGTCTGTTGTGCCCCATAGGAGATGAAATCCGCACTGTGATTCCGGGAGGAGATCCTCGGCCACAGGGAGAAGATGGTTGAGGAGAACTCTAGTGACAACCTTCCCCGTGGCTGATAGCAGGGAGAATCCCCTGTAGTTGCCGCAGTCGGACTTGTCCCTCTTTTTAAAAATGGTCACGATCACAGCATTTCTCAGATCACCCGGCATATGTTCTCCTCCCTCCAAATGAGAGAGATGAGATCATGTATCCGTGCCAACAGCGCCTTTCCGCCATACTTTAGCACCTCAGCAGAAATTCCATCCGCACCGTGATCCATCAGAGCTGAACTGGAAGCCAACCCTGACAATGCAGAAGAAGATTCAGACGAGAATGAGCCTGAAGAGGAGAACATCTTACAATCCAACCCTCCAGATCAAGAACATGGGAGGGAGGGGGAGTGGACTGAGCTGGATGAATCTCCCACTGTTGTACTGAATATGGACGACGTGCCATTCATGGAGGTGCCAGTCCCTTCCATGACTAGTGGTTTGAGTGTTGGTGGGACATTCCATGTTTTCACACCTTCCGAGGTTGCGGGTCCCAGTGGTGTGGTGCAGTGAGGCACATCCAGGGCCCCACCATTCCAGGCTGCGGGTCCCAGTGGGATTCAGTGAGGCACAACCAGGGTGAGGAGGGGAAGGACAGCTTGATCACGGTCTCCTGAGATGCAGGATGTAACAGATGTGGTTCAGATAATGACATTGAGTGGCGAGAGCATTGACCTTACACGATCACTCTTGGACACCATTAATGGGGTGAATGATGAGGTAGCGGGACTGTCGGGAGAACTAACAATACTCGCCGCAATCATCAATGAGGGAATAGTGGCCATGAAGAACATAAGAACATAAGAATTAGGAACAGGAGTAGGCCATCTAGCCCCTCGAGCCTGCTCCGCCATTCAACAAGATCATGGCTGATCTGGCCGTGGACTCAGCTCCACTTGCCCGCCCGCTTCCCATAACCCTTAATTCCCTTATTGCTTAAAAATCTATCTATCTGTGATTTGAATACATTCAATGAGCTAGCCTCAACTGCTTCCTTGGGCAGAGAATTCCACAGATTCACAACCCTCTGGGAAAAGAAATTCCTTCTCAACTCGGTTTTAAATTGTCTCCCCCGTATTTTGAGGCTGTGCCCCCTAGTTCTAGTCTCCCCGACCAGTGGAAACAACCTCTCTGCCTCTATCTTGTCTATCCCTTTCATTATTTGAAATGTTTCTATAAGATCACCCCTCATCCTTCTGAACTCCAACAAGTAAAGACCAGTCTACTCAATCTATCATCATAAAGTAACCCCCTCATCTCTGAAATCAGCCTAGTGAATCGTCTCTGTACCCCCTCTAAAGCTAGTATATCCTTCCTTAAGTAAGGTGACCAAAACTGCATGCAGTACTCCAGGTGTGGCCTCACCAATACCCTGTACAGTTGCAGCAGGACCTCCCTGCTTTGGTGCTCCATCCCTCTCGCAATGAAGGCCAACATTCCATTTGCCTTCCTGATTCCCTGCTCCACCTGCAAACTAACTTTTTGGGATTCATGCACAAGGACCCCCAGGTCCCTCTGCACCGCAGCATGTTGTAATTTCTCCCCATTCAAATAATATTCCCTTTTACTGTTTTTTTTCCAAGGTAGATGACCTCACATATTCCGACATTGTATTCCATCTGCCAAACCTTAGCCCATTCGCTTAACCTATCTAAATCTCTTTGCAGCCTCTCTGTGTCCTCTACACAACCCGCTTTCCCACTAATCTTTGTGTCATCTGCAAATTTTGTTACACTACACTCTGTCCCCTCTTCCAGGTCATCTATGTATATTGTAAACAGTTGTGGTCCCAGCACCGATCCCTGTGGCACAGCACTAACCACTGATTTCCAACCCAAAAAGGACCCATTTATCCCGACTCTCTGTTTTCTGTTAGCCAGCCAATTCTCGATCCATGCTAATACATTTCCTCTGACTCCGCGTACCTTTATCTCCTTTGGAAATCTAAATACACCACATCCATCGGTATACCTCTATCCACCATGCTCATTATATCCTCAAAGAATTCCAGTAAATTAGTTAAACATGATTTCCCCTTCATGAATCCATGTTGCATCTGCTTGATTGCACTATTCCTATCTAGATGTCCCGCTATTTCTTCCTTAATGATAGCTTCAAGCATTTTCCCCACTACAGATGTTAAACTAACCGGCCTATAGTTACCTGCCTTTTGTCTGCCCCCTTTTTTAAACAGAGGTGTTACATTAGTTGCTTTCCAATCCGATAGTACCTCCCCAGAGTCCAGAGAATTTTGGTAGATTGTAACGAATGCATCTGCTATAACTTCCGTCATCTCTTTTAATACCCTGGGATGCATTTCATCCGGATCAGGGGACTTGTCTACCTTGAGTCCCATTAGCCTGTCCAGCACTACCTCTCTAGTGATAGTGATTGTCTCAAGGTCCTCCCTTCCCACATTCCCGTGACCAGCAATTTTTGGCATGGTTTTTGTGTCTTCCACTGTGAAGACCGAAGCAAAATAATTTTTTAAAGTCTCAGCCATTTCCACATTTCCCATTATTAAATCCCCCTTCTCATCTTCTAAGGGACCAACATTTACTTTAGTTACTCTCTTCCACTTTATATATCGGTAAAAGCTTTTACTTTCTGTTTTTATGTTTTGCGCAAGTTTACTTTCGTAATCTATC
The DNA here is from genome assembly GCF_044704955.1 of Pristiophorus japonicus. Taxonomy (NCBI): domain Eukaryota; kingdom Metazoa; phylum Chordata; class Chondrichthyes; family Pristiophoridae; genus Pristiophorus; species Pristiophorus japonicus. The sequence goes on from NC_091983.1 coordinate 134,427,468, forward strand.
TTTCCTTTCTTTATTGCTTTCTTAGTCATTCTTTGCTGTTGTTTAAAATTTTCCCAATCTTCTAGTTTCCCACTAACCCACTAAAGGAGGGAATGTCAGAGGTAGTGTAAACCACGTCACTGGCCATGAGGGAGGGAATGTCAGAGGTAGTGCAAACCACAACACTGGCATTGAGTGAGGGAATGTCAGATGTAGTACTGGCCATTAGGGAAAGATAGTTGCAGTCCGCTGAGACACTGTCAGGGTGCATGAGGGACGGCATGTTGGAGTTAGCTGCTGCAATAAGGGAACACGCCCAGACCCCGCGTCCATTGACAGAGTCAACTGCCACTCCCACTCCAATCCCCAGACCAGCCTCTGAAGAGCCCCAAGCCAGGCCCTCCGCATTGCCGCCTGGGCCCTCCCCCACCCTACCCCCCACCTCAACAGGTGTACACCACTCAAAATCTTCGAAAGAATAAGCTTGGTACCAAGCCCAAAAACACTGCGCCACCGCCTGTGGGCAGGGGTGGTGGAGAGTGCAAGACCAAGCGCAGAGGGCGGTCTTAGACTAAGGGAGATGAGAGATGTGTTGTTTGTGTAAGCACTCTAATAATGACTCCACGAGGTAGCGGTATAGTACTTGAACTGTAGTGACCTTAGTCCTTTATTGCAGCTCCTAGAGTGAGGACACGAAGAGGTGAGCTCCCTTTTAAACTTGGTTACCTGCAGTGTACAGGTGACCCTTAGGTCTCCAGCAGCAGCACCCTCTGGTGGTACAGGTATTGTGTATACAGGGTGAAGGTACATTTAGTGGTCTAGTATTACAGTACAGACATTAACATGCATACATGACAACACCCCCCCGCAAGCCTTTCCCAAGTCCTTATTGCCATGACATGGGGAGGTGATCAGTAGTGGATAGTGGGAGGTTGTGGTGAGGGTTGTATGGGTGCTGGGTGTAATCCATGTGCTTGTGGCTCCTCACATTCATCCCCCCCCCTCATACATAGACCATGTGGGTGTCACTGTTGGAGGATTCAGTAGTGGTGGAGCAAGTGTTATGGGTAAGGTACATACATTGTAGAATGGGTATGTGGTGGTGTTTAGTGGCGGGCAGGGCCACAGAATGGTGTGGCCTCCTTGTCCTCCATTGGTGATGCAAGTCTGGTCATCTCAGATTCCGCCGGGAAAGCTGAAGGGTACTGGCCTCTTGCTCCCGGTGCTGGCCCTGGTGGCCAAGGATGTAGAGCCGATCTGGGGCAGGTTGGCAGTGGTGGTGGCTGTGCTGCCCATTGACCACCGTCCCTACAGTGGGTATGCTCCCACTGGGTTGTGTGAACCCTCCCTGGGGTATCACATTTGTCCCGGAAGCGCAGGCTACATGATTAGGTAGCCCGCTGGACCTGAGTGCTTCCCATGGGGGGTTCCCTTTGGCATTGTCAGTATACATGTAGAACCCGGTATCATTTCTCATTCTATCATTAGCATACATGATACATTGGCAACGAGCTACTTCGACATTGTTATACTTCTTTACTCTTTCACGTTTGTCACTTACAAATGTTACATTTGTCATGTTAGCATTACTGGCATCACTGTTCAACAGTGCAAACTTGTCACTTACATCATCTTTTGAAGCATTCGTTACATTTCTCCCATTAGCATTGCTGGCATCACCATTCAACAGTACTTTTATATACCTGCATTCATTAATTACACTTTTATCTTTAATATCACTGGCATCGCTGTGCCAAGAGTGGGTAGCTGGTCTCCTTTAAGAAGGCCTTGCAATCTTTAGCCCAATCCGGTTCGCCGCTGGTCTCCTTTAAGAAGGCCTTGCAATCTTTAGCCAAATCCGGTTCGCCGCTCGGTGCCACGTGTTGCTCTATCAACGCTGCCCCTCGTGGTCTGGTCGCGGCCATCTTGATTCCAGATGCTGGGGATAGCAGGTCCCTGATGAGGCCATGGCTAGTGGGCCCACAACTGCTGAGCAGGATGGCTCTGCGCTTGTTCACCAGCGAGCTCGGTGAATCTCCAGCCAGGCTGTACGCGATGAAAAAGTGTTCTAGCCTTTCCACAAAGGCATCCCAATCTTCCCCATCAGCAAATTGTTGGAAGTTGCTTAGGTTAGACATATTGTGCGTGGAAATTCATAACCTCGTCGCCAATTGTTGTGTGTGTAAGCACTCTAATAATGACTCCACATGGTAAAGGTTTAGTACTTGAACTGTCGTGACCTTAGTCCTTTATTGCAGCTCCTAGAGTGAGGACACCAAGAGCTGAACTCCCTTTTATACTTGGTTACCTGCAGTGTACAGGTGATCCTTAGGTCTCCAGCAGCAGCACCCTCTGGTGTACAGGTATAGTGTATACAGAGTGAAGGTACATTCAGTGGTCTAGTGTTATACATACATTAACATGCATATATGACAAGATGGGTGCAGCCTTTCTTTGCTGCTGTTGTTGTTATTATTATTGTTACTGTTGTAACTGTTCTCAAATTAAATGCTTTTTGTAACTTCTGTAAATTTACAAGTTTAGAATTGATCTTAAAGTTTTTAAGTGATCTTAAAGACTGATGTTAAAGTAAAGTTTGATACAAGAATAATTTTATTAAAGTTAAGTTAAGTACATTGTAAACTTTTGAATAAAATATATTTTACATTAAAACTGAATCATGTTCCATTAACACAACACAACATTACGGAACAGCTCCAAACGATAAACATGTCCATGTGGAATAGTTGTTGCTGAGCCCTCAAGCATCAGTAAAGTGTTCACGGATGAGCTGCTGGTGCAAGGCTCGAGCAATTGTTAAAGGTGCACGATGGCCCGACCCTCCTCCGCCGTCGTGCTCCGGCCTCAGGCACTTGCATGGTTTCCTCATCCTCGCCATCATCCTCCTCCTCCTCCTCCTCCTGCTCATCACCTGTATCTTCCACATCATTATCATCAGCCACTCTCACGGCAGGTGGGTCTTCCACTACCAGGTGCTGCTGCCTCATGATGGCTCAGTTATGCAGCACGCAGCACACAACAGTGAACTGACCGACAATCTCAGGGGAGTACAGCACATAGCCTCCGGAATAGTCCAGACATCGGAAACATTGTTTCAAGATGCCAATGGTCCTCTCAATGATGCTGCGTGTCGCAATGTGCGACATGTTGTATTGACCGTCAGCTTCCGTCCGGGTTATGCTTAGGGGTATCATGAGCCAGGTGGCGAGGCCGTACCCTTTGCCTCCCAGTAGCCAGCTCTGCCCTTCTGTCTGCTGCTCAAACATGGCAGATATAACGCTATCATGTAGGATGAACACATCATGGGTGCTGCCAGGGTATCTTGCATCGACTGAAATGATGCGATGCATGTCATCACACATGAGCTGCACATTAATGGAGTGGAACCCTTTTCTGTTCCTGTACATCTCGGAATCCTGTAAAGGTGCTCACAAGGCGATGTAGGTACAATCACTGTAACCCTGTACCTTTGGGAAGCCAGCAATCCTAGAGAAGCCCACAGCCCTGTCATGGATTGCTTGGGCAGTCATGGGGAACTTGATGAAGTCATGCCTCTGCGCATGCAATACAGCCATGACCTAGTGAATGGTGACATGTTTTGCATGCTGAGAGATGGCGCACACATCCCCAGTTGTAGCTTGAAACGATCTGGAGGTATAGAATGAAAGTGCAGCTGCAACCTTCACTTCAACTGACAAAGCAGTCCTCCTGACACTTCTCAGCTGCAGCACTGGTTTCATAAATCACAGATCTCAGACAACTTCTTTGCAGAAACGCAGCCTTCTGACACAGTCTGCATCACTCAGGTGCAGGCACGAACGCCTGTCTTGATATACCCGAGGTGGGTAAGGCCTCCTGTCCAGCAGTCTATGGGTTCTGATGTTCCTGATGCTCTAATCAATTGTGTCCTACATAGCACCATGATGCAGAAGGCTCGCACAAGATATGGCATTGTCAGTATTGCCCCTGATACGTCCTTACTACACAGTATAAATGCACACGAGGCCCATGCTTGAGAGAAGGTCAGTCTGTGACCTGTCCTTTATTCCTTAGCACTCAAGTGCAGGAAGTGGGTGGAGCTTCCCCTTTTATATCTGAAGGTCTAGGTTAGGAGTGTCTCCCACAAGTTCACCACCTAGTGGTCAGTGTTCTCACGGTGTACAACTTAGGTCAGATTATACTTGGGTTACAATGCTGGTTGAATACATGACATCACCTCCCACGCAAAGTCTTATTGGGATCACAGGTTGAGTCTCTCTGGTGGTTTACGCTCCCTTGTAGAGCGCCTGAGTTGGGGCTCCGGTTGTTGGGCGCTGGCCTGAGTGTCTGCTGTTTGCGGTGCCTCAGGCCTGTCCGGACTGCCCACAGTGACTGGGCTCTCCTCCACTTGGTTCCTGTGTTCAGTCACCTGTGGTGGAGTGAACTCTACATCGTGTTCTTCCTCTGCTTCTTCTGTGGGGTTGCTGAACCTCCTTTTTGTTTGATCCACATGTTTGCGGCAGATTTGTCCATTGGTAAGTTTAACTACCAGAATTCTATTTCCCTCTTTGGCAATCACAGTGCCTGTGAGCCATTTGGGCCCTGCAGCGTAGTTGAGGACAAAAACTGGATCATTTATATCAATACATCGCGCCCTCGCATTCCTGTCATGGTAGTCATATTGTGACTGGCGCCTGCTCTCGACAATTTCTTTCATGGTGGGGTGTATAAGGGATAACCGGGTTTTGAGCATCCCTTTTCATTAGCAGCTCTGCGGGTGGAATCCCTGTGAGCGAGTGTGGTTGGGATCTATAGGCCAACAGGAGGCGTGATAAGCGGGTTTGTAGGGAACCACCTTGGATTCTGCGTATCCCCTGTTTGATTATCTGCACTGCTCGTTCTGCCTGGCCGTTTGAGGCCGGCTTGAACGGTGCCGTTCTAACATGGTTAATTCCATTGCCTGCCATGAAGACCTGGAATTCAGTGCTTGTGAAGCACGGGCCATTGTCGCTGACCAAGATGTCCGGTAGACCGTGGGCGGCGAACATTGCCCATAGACTTTCTACCGTGGCAGAGGATGTGCTTGAATTTAAAATGTCACACTCGATCCATTTGGAGTAGGTGTCGACTACAACCAAAAACATTTTCTTCATGAAAGGACCTGCGTAGTCCACATGGATGCGTGACCAAGGCTTGGCGGGCCATGGCCAGGGGCTAAGGGGGGCTTCCCTGGGCGCATTGCCCAGCTGGGCACACGTGTTGCACCTGCGAACACAAAGTTCCAGATCTGCACCTATCCCTGGCCACAAAACGTGTGACCTGGCAATTGCCTTCATCGTGACAATGCCCGGGTGCCCATTGTGGAGTTCTCTGATGAACACCTCTCTGCCCATCTGGGGCCTGACTACGCGGTTTCCCCACAGTAGGCAATCGGCCTGAATCGAGAGTTTATCCTTGCGCCTGTGAAATGGTTTAAATTCCTCAGGGCATGCCCGGTACGTGGCTGCCCAGTCCCCATTCAGGACACATTTCTTGACTAGAGACAATAGCTGGTCTCTATTTGTCCAGACTTTAATCTGACGGGCTGTCACGGGTGAGCCTTCGCTTCCGAAAGCTTCAACAGCCATGACCATCTCAGCAGCATGCTCGGTAGCCCCCTCAGTGGTAGCTAGTGGGAGCCTGCTGAGTGCATCGGCGCAGTTTTCGATGCCCGGTCTGTGCCGAATTGTGTAGTCATAGGCGGCTAACGTGAGTGCCCATCTCTCTATGCGGGCCGATGCGTTTGCATTTATGGCCTTGTTGTTGGCCAAAAGGGACGTTAGGGCTTTGTGATCTGTCTCCAGCTCAAATATTCTGCCAAACAGGTACTGGTGCATTTTCTTTACCGCATATACACATGCGAGCGTCTCCTTTTCTACCATCCCGTAGCCCCTTTCTGCCTGGGACCTACTTCTGGAGGCATAAGCTACCGGCTGTAACTGACCATTGGCATTCACATGCTGCAACACACACTCGACCCCATAGGACGACGCATCGCACGTTAATACAAGTTTCTTACATGGGTCATGTAGCGTTAACAGATTGTTGGAACATAACAAATTGCGTGCTCTATTAAAAGCCCTTTCCTGGCTGTCCCCCCAGACCCATTCGTGACCTTTGCGTAGCGGCTCGAGCAGCGTGCTCAATTTGGGAAGGAAGTTACCAAAATAGTTCAGGAGCCCCAGGAATGAACGCAGCTCTGTCGTGTTACGGGGTCTGGGTGCTCTCTGGATCATTTCCGTCTTGGACGCAGTAGGGCTGATCCCGTCTGCTGCTACCCTCATCGCCAGGAATTCTACCTCTGGAGCTAGGAAGACGCACTTCGCCTTTTTCAGTCACAGCCCTACCCGGTCCAGTCTGCGTAGCACCTCCTCCAGGTTGTGGAGGTGTTCTTCAGTATCGTAACCCGTAATGAGGATGTCGTCCTGAAAAACCACCGTCCCTGGAATCGACTTGAGGAGGCTTTCCATATTTCATTGGAAGATCGCGGCAGCCGAGCGAATCCCGAACGGACATCTGTTGTACTCAAACAACCCCTTGTGTGTCGTGATGGTGGTCAGCTTCTTCGACTCACTCGCCAGCTCCTGGGTCATGTAAGCTGAGGTCAGGTCCAATTTTGAAAAAGTTTGCCACCGGATAGCGTCGTAAAGAGGTCCTCCGCTCTCTGTAGCGGGTACTGGTCTTGGAGTGACACCCGATTGATGGTGGCCTTGTAATCACCACATATCCTGACCGACCCATCCGCCTTGAGCACTGGCACAATCGGGCTCGCCCAGTCACTGAATTCGACTGGCGAGATGATGCCTTCCTTCAGCAGGCGAACCAATTCGCCTTCTATCTTTTCCCGCATCACGTACGGCACCGCTCTGGCCTTGTGGTGTACTGACCTGGCATCCGGGTTTATGTGAATCACTACCTTAGCCCCCATGAAAGTGCCAATGCCGGGTTGAAATAATGAGTCAAATTTGTCCAGGACCTGTGAGCATGATACTTGCTCCACAGAGGAAATTGCATTGACATCGCTCCATTTCCAGTTCATGACAGCAAGCCAACTCCTCCCCAGTAGTGCGGGACCATCCCCTGGGACAATCCAGAGTGGCAGTCTGTTCTCCGAATCTTTGTGGGTCACGACTACCGTGGCGCTGCCTAGCACCGGAATGATCTGCTTTGTGTAAGTCCGTAGCTGTGCATCAATCGGCGATAATTTTGGCCTCCTGGCCTTGGACGCCCACAACTTTTTGAACTGTTTGATACCCATCAGGGACTGGCTGGCCCCCGTGTCTAACTCCATTGATACTGGGATGCCATTGAGGATCACTTTCATCATTATCGGTGGTGTCCTGGTGTATGAAGTGTATACGTGCTCCACATGAACTCGCTGAACTTCAGCTTCCAGCGATTTCCCCCAGCGTTCATTTCTGCAATTTCTGCCGGTATTTTGCTCACCTCTGAAAACTCCGGCTGAGTGTGTGCCTCCACGCCTCCAGCATGAGCTGCAATTTGAAACAAAAGGTCCCTTGCCAGTCGAACGTCCCTGACTGCCCCTGTTATTGCCCTTGAGTGCGCAATTAACAGGTGTTGATGGCCTCATTACTGGACGCATTGTCCCTTGCAATGGCGTGAATCGCCATTCAGCTTGCCATTGTCTCTGTCGAACTCCCCCTCTGGATTCGACTACATGTTGGGGCATGCCCGACTGCCCTTGTCTGCCTGGAGAACTGTGTGCTGCTTTCACAATGTTGAATCTCTGTCCCAACCATTCCTTAACACAGTACCTCTCGTCTGTTCTGCTAGTGGCCATGCTCGCGTGGTTTAAATCCCAGTTTCTTGTCGTCACTGATACGTCCTTACTACACAGTATAAATGCACACGAGGCCCATGCTTGAGAGAAAGTCAGTCTGTGACCTGTCCTTTATTCCTTAGCACTCAAGTGCAGGAAGTGGGTGGAGCTTCCCCTTTCATATCTGAAGGTCTAGGTTAGGAGTGTCTCCCACAAGTTCACCACCTAGTGATCAGTGTTCTCACGGTGTACAACTTAGGTCAGATTATACATGGGTTGCAATGCTGGTTAAATACATGAGAGCCCCCATACTTAAAGTTAAACTTACAAAGAAGCTCAAAATGGCAGGAAAACAGGCAGCACAGGTTCACAGTTCTCTCTCTCCCCAAGGTCTGTATGGATGGACCACACACAAAGGTCTGGTGACCTTTCCTCTCTCTCCACCGCCCACCCCCCTCCCCCCTTGTGACCTCTCTCCCTTTCCCTCCTCGGGCTACAAGCCGTAAGATTGGCTCTCTCTCTCCCTCTCCCTCCCCGGGTTGCAAGCCATAAGATCGGCTCGTTCTCTCCCTCCCCGGGCTACAAGCCATAAGATCAGCTATCTCTCTCCCTCCTCTCCTCTTCCCTGAAAACAGCGCAGCGAAAACGGTGATTTTGGCGTAAAATTACCTTTTTTGTTGAAAACCGAAAATCTAGCCCTACGTAGAATTTGAATCTGTTTCAACATATAACTCTCTGGGTAGATTGCAAAAAGTAACCTGACAGGGTGACTAAATTTGCTCTAACCTATTCCTGAGGGTTATTGAAGCAGGACACACAGTCCATGGTATACGAGAATTGCTTCGAAATGTCTGGCAGGAAATCGATGGAGTTCAGGTTGCGCACTCCTAAATGAGTTTGAATTATTTAGGATGCCTCGACTAAGCCAATAAGGAGGGGATGACCAAATGCAGTGTGAAGTTACATGATCTAGTAACCGCTTTGCTGTTTCATCCAGGTGTAACAGGTAAACCATGTTCGACTGGATCTGTCAGCAGAGGTAGGATTTGGAATTTCCATTTCCACATTTGGCTCAGTTCTCCAACACGCTAAACACTTCAGCCCGCACTTTATTGGACAGCCTCAAGGAATGGTTGAATCTCAGTGACGATTTTGATCAGCAAGGGTCTGAGAGAGCTTGGGCATGGAGCTTGGAGAACACAGAGGTGGTGCATCTGTCAAATTACAAACAGAATGAAGACAAGAATTTGTTGAGAGTGGAAATTCACTGGTAAGTAGTGGGTGAGTTGTACAGAAAGTGAGTTTTTATCAAACTGTAATTTAATTTAAGATCATCGACCTGAAACGTTAACTGTTTTTCTCTTCACAAATGCTGCCTGACCTGCTGATTATTTCCAGTATTTTCTGTTTTATTCTATATTTGAAATTTAACATAGTCTTCTAACTTAAAAAAAAGCTGCAAATCAGTGGCAGTTAACAGTCAAAGTGGATCATTGACTTGGTGGTAGTTATTGTGGTTGGACGTTGACTGATCAGTTGTAACTTAAAAAAACTTTAATTTTTTTATTTATTAATTCTCAGGATGTGGGTGTCACTGGCATGAGCAACATTTATTGCCCATCCCTAGTTGCCCTTTAAGAAGGTGGTGATGTGCCGCCTTCTTGAACCTCTGTAAATCATATGGTGAAGTTACTCCCAAGCCTCTGGAGTAGAACTCAGAGGCGAGAATGCTGAGCCATGGCTGTCAATCTTTCCCTGATCCTGTGTGATACTCATTGGCCAAATCAGTTGGGTGTTTATGACAATCTGATAGCTTTCATGATAATTTTTTCTGGTGTTAAACCACAAATTATCGAATTTCTTAAATCTTAATGTCTCAATTTGCGTTGGGATTTAATTCTCCTCTTCGTAACGGTATCACGGCAGGGCAGGACTTTCACCCCCTTTTATTTCAAAGTACTAAACCTTTTACTTTTTATTCATGAGGAAGGTCGCAGGACTTCACTATTAATGGGAATAACAGATCCGCCTTTCAAATAACCTCCTGCAATGTGGGCTATGTGCCGGTTGTAGCAGGAATTGCACCAGGCAATACGTCGGCTGCAGGTGAGCACTCCACCAAATGCACATTGTCATCGAATGCATTGGGGATTTAGAGCCTGCTTCAGGCTCCCAGCAGCTGCGGGTTGTTGTAGGAATGGCAATATATTTCCAAGTCAGGATGGTGTGTGACTTGGGGAACTTGGAGGTGGTAGTGTTCCCAAACACCTCCTGCCCTTGTCCTTCCAGGTGATGGAGGTTGCAGGTTTAGAAGATTGGCGAGTTGCTGCAGTGCATTTTATAAATAGTACACACTGAAGCCACGGTGCACCGGTGGTGGAGCGAGTGAATGTTTAAGATGGTGGATAGGGTGCCGATTAATTGGGCTGCTTTGTCCTGGATAGTGTTGAGCTTCTTGAGAGTTATTAGAGCTGCACTCATCCAGGCAAATGGAGAGTATTCCATCACACTCCTAAAGCAGGTGAGAGGGAGGAAGGGAGAGAGGGAGGGTTGGAGAAAGGGGACGGGGAGGGAGTGGGGAGGGGGGATGAGGGAAGGGGAGAGGGAGTGGGTGAAGGGGAAAGGGAGGGTAGGGAAATAAGGCAGAGAGGGTTGGAGGAGGGGAGAGGGACAGACGTGAGGGGGAGGAGAGGGAGAGGGAGTGGGCATGGGAGGGGGAGAGGTGAGCAGGAGGATAATTGGGGGAGGGGGAGTGGGGGTAGGGCGGGGAGGGGATTTAGGGGAAGGGAATTTGCAGGAGGAGGGAGGGGAAATAGGAGGGGTGGAGGGGGGAGGTCTGGCGAGCAGAAGGGGTGATGGGGAGGGGCGACAGGGAGGGAAGGAGGCAGAGGGGAGAAGGGGCAGAGAGGGGGAGGGGAGAGGGGAGATGGGAGTGGGGGGAGAGTTGAGGAGGAGGGAAGGGAAGAGGGGAGGAGGAGGGAGAAAGGAGAGGTGGGAGATTGGGGGAGGGAGGGGGAAGTAAGAGGGCGGGGGGAGGGGGTGGGTAGAGGCAGGGGAGTGGGAGTGGAGGGGGAGGGGGAGGGTAGTTGGGGCAGGGGAGGGGAGAGAGTGAGGGGATTTAGGGAGTGGGGAGGGCTGGGAAGGGGAGGGGGAGAGGGTTTGGGTGCAGGACAGGATGGGTAGATGGGATGGGAAGATGGGGAGGGCTATGGGTGGATAGGGAGAGGGGAGGGTAATGGAGGAGGACTGGAGAAGGGGAGGGGAGAGGAGAGGGATGGAAGAATGGGTGGGATGATGGGGAAGGTGGGGATAGATGGCAAAAAGGGAGGGCAAGGGATATGGAGGGAGAGTATAGGGTGAGAGTGGTGGGGAGGGAGAGTGAAGGGAAGGGGTTAGAGGGAATAGGACATAGAAAGGGGAGGTGGGAGACAGGGGAGTGGGAGGGGGAAGTGGGAGGGAGGGGGAGAGGTGAGGGGAAGGGAGGAGGAATGGAGGAGGAGTGGGAGACAGGTGTGGTAGAAGAGGAGGGGAAGGTGAGGAAGAATGGCAGTGGGGAAGTGGTGAGGAGTGGAGGGAGGGGGAAGGGAATGGATGAAGAGTGGAAGGGAGTGGGAAGGGGAAGAGGGCAGGACATTTGGGGGGAGGGCGATGTGGTGTGGATTTGGGAGAGGGGTGAGAGACTGGAGGGGGAGGGTGCCATGTATGTACTTTTGGGATCACTAACCACTAGATGGCGTCACTGTTGGAGGCCATTGGGCTACACACATGTGTGTGCAGCCCAAGTTTAAAAGGCCAGCCATTTTGTATATGAGTCATTTTGGGCCTTAATAAAGCAGAGCCAAGGTCATACCTCTTGGAGTTAAACAGTACTCAGTCTAACAGTTATACACAACAGAGGGCAAAGGGGGTGAGACAAGCGGAGGTGGTAGAAGGAGAGGAGATGGGAGAGAGAGGAGAAGAATTACAGGATGGGGAAGGGAGGGGGCAGTGGAAGGGTAGAGGTGGGAAGGAGGGATTGGAGTACAGTGGGGGAGGTGGGAAGGGGAGAGAGGAGGGGAAGGGGGAGGGCAAGGGTGAGGGAAGGGAGGAGATGGGAGGAGGGAACGGGAGTGAGCGGAAGGAGGGGGAGGAGGGAAGTGGGAATGTCAGAGTGGCGAGGTTGTGTAGAGGGAGAGGGGAGGAGGGAGCAGGGAAGGGGAGTGGGGCAGGCAAAAGTGTGGAAGAGCGGAGCATGTTGGGGGGAGTGGGAGTGAGCGGGAGGAGGGGAGCAGGATTGTGTGGATGGGAGGAGAGTGGTTGTGTAGGGGAGAGTGGTAGAGGAAGAGGGAAGGGGAGTGAGGAGGGAGGGGAACGGGAGTGGGGCGGGCAGAGGGAGGGAGAGGGGGAAGGGTGGGGAGGAGGGGTGATGGGAAAAGATGAAGGAGGGAAGGGGATAGGAGGTCGAGGGAAGGGAGAAGAGGGAAGAGAGGAGAGGAGGGATGGGAGGGGAGAGGGAAAGGATGGGCAGGGAGACAGGCAGAAGAGGGATGGAGGGGGGAAGGAGAGAGTGGGGAGGGAGAGGAGCGATGAGGTGAAGGGGGATGAAGAGAGAGGAGGGTGTGGGGAGGGGTGGGAGTGGGGAAGGGTGGGAGTGGGGATGGGGAAGAGAAAGAAGGAAAGAAAGAAAGACCTGCATTTATATAGCACCATTCACAACCACCAGACATCTCAGTGCGCTTCACAGCCAATTAAGTACTTTTGAAGTGTAGTCACTGTTGTAATGCGGGAAATGCGGCAGTCAATTTGCTCACAGCAAACTCTCTCACAAACAGCAATGTGATAATGCCCATTAACTGTTTTTGTTAAGTAGATTGAGGGAGAAATATTGGCCAGGACACCGGGGATAACTTCCCTCCTCTTCTTCAAAATAGTGCCATGGGATCTTCTACTTCGACACTGAGAGATCCAAAAGATGGCACCTCCGATAGTGCAGCACTCCCTCAATAATGGCACTCACTGTCAGTCTAGATTTATATCCTCGAGTGTGACTTGAACCTACAACCTTCTGACTCAGAGGTGAGTGGCTACCCACTGAGCCACAGCTGAAAGCTGACAGGGAGTGGGAGACAGAGAGGGGGGGGGGGTGGGCAGGGTGAGGGGTGAGGGTGAGAGGGAGAGGTACGAGTTTTGGTCTCTGTATTTAAGGAAGGATATACTTGCATTGGAGGCAAATTATAATTTAATTGTGAAAAATTTCAAAGTGCTTCAGCACAAAGGGACCTGGAGGTCCTTGCGCATGAAACATAAAAAGTTAGTATGCAGGTACAGCAAGTAATCAGGAAGGCAAATGGAATGTTGACCTTTATTGCAAGAGGATAGAGTATGAAAGCAGAGAAGTCCTGCTACAACTGTACAGGGTATTGGTGAGGCCTGCAGTTTTGGTCTCTGTATTTAAGGAAGGATATACTTGCATCAGAGGCTGTTCAGAGAAGTTTCACTAGGTTGATTCCGGAGACGAGGGGGTTGACTTATGGATAGGTTGAGTAGGTTGGGAATATACTCATTAGAGTTCAGAAGAATGAGAGGTGATCTTATCGAAATGTATAAGATACAGAGAGGGCTAGACAAGGAGGATATTTCCACTCATTGGAGAAAGTAAAACTAGGGGACATAGTCTCTAAATAAGGGGCCACCCATTTAAAATTGAGATGAGGAGGAATTTCTTCTCTCAGCGGCTTGTATATCTGTGGAATTCTCTGCCCAAGAGAGCTGTGGAGGCTGGGTCATTGAATATATTTAAGGCAGAGAAAGACAGGCTTTTGAGTGATAAGAGAGTAAAGGGTTATGGGGAGCAGGCAGGGAGGTAGAGCTGAGTCCATGATCAGATCAGCCATGATTTTGTTAAATGGCAGAGCAGGCTCGAGGATTCAGGTGGCCTACTCCTGCTCCTATTTCTTATATTCTTATGAGGGTGTAGCGGAAAGGGGAGGGGATTTGAGGAGTATGGAGGTGGTGAGAGTGATTGGAGGAGTGTGGGAGGAGGAAGAGATTTGTGGGGAGATCGGAGGGGCAGAGGAGGTTTGTGGGAGGGGGAGCGGGGAGAAGTAGAGGGGTGGAGAAGAGGGAAGATGGGAAAATTGGAGGTGGGAAGCGGATGGGAGAAGATGGAGTAGAGGGGTTAGAGGCGGAGATGGAGAGGAGAGAGATGGAGGGGGAGGAGGGAGTGGGGAGGGGGAGGAGAGGGGAGAGAGGAGGGGAGGCAGACAGGGAGCGGTCAGAAGGTAGGGGGGAGTGAGTTAAGTATGGAAAAACTCCACAAGACTGAGTACTGTGACCTTAGTCTCTTTAATACAACTCCAGAGTGCCTAAGCAGCATGGCAGACAACCTTTTATACTCTATTGCATGAGGTGTGCAGGTGACCCTTGGGCCTCCAACAGTTGCGTCCTCTGGTGGCAAGTCTTACACATTTATAATATTTACATACATAACATCACTCTCCCCCCTCCCCCAAAGTCTTTGATACAAATTATTTACAAGTTGAGATGATCCGGGGTCCTACGCTCGCTGGTTGATCATCTGAGTTCAAACTCCGGCATGGGTGAGTTGGTTGGACCATTGCTGCATTGCACCGCGGCTGGTCTGACCGGACTGTTGGGAATGGTGGGTTCATCCTCTTGATTGACAGTGAGGTTGATTTCTGGTTGGGTGTGTATTGGTGGATCGATGATGGTGATGTCCTCTTCAGGTTGTTCCTGGTTGTCGGTGAACCGCTGTTTGTTCTGATCCAAATGCTTTCTGCACGTTTGTCCATTCAGTAGTTTGACTATAAACACTCTATTCCCCTCCTTGGCCAAGACAGTGCCAGCAACCCATTTAGGACCATGAACGTAATTCAGTATAAACACAGGGTCGTTAACATCAATGTCATGCGATACAGCCGCGCGATCGTGGTACATGTTTTGCTGGTGACGCCAGGTTGCCACATGATCATTTAGATCCAGGTGGACTAGGGAGAGCCTGGTTTTGAGTGCTCTCTTCATTAACAATTCTGCAGGGGGAACCCCAGTGAGCGAGTGGGGTCGCGTCCGGTAGCTGAGCAGAACCCGAGATAAGCGGGTATGCAAGGAGCCTTCCATCGCGTGTTTAAAGCTCTGCTTGATAGTTTGGACTGCCCTTTCTGCTTGACCATTGGATGCGGGCTTAAACAGAGCAGACCTGACATGCTTGATGCAATTGCGGGTCATAAACTCGTTGAATTCCAAGCTGGTGAAACACGGTCCATTGTCACTGACAAGGACGTCGGGCAAGCCATGGGTGGCGCACATAGCCCGGAGACTTTCAATGGTGGCAGTGGATGTGCTGGATGACATGATTACGCATTCAATCCATTTAGAGTAAGTGTCCACTACAACTAAAAACATCTTTCCAAGAAAGGGGCCAGCAAAATCTACCTGGATCCTGGACCACGGTTTGGAGGGCCATGACCACAGACTCAATGAAGCCTCCCTTTGTGCATTGCTCAATTGTGAACACGTGTTGCACTGGTGTATGCATGACTCTAAGTCCGAGTCAATGCCGGGCCACCAAACATGCGACCTGGCTATCGCCTTCATCATGACTGTGTAGGTCGCAGTATAAACGTTTCCCTGCCTTTTTTTGGCAAAACCACGCAATTAGCCCATAAGAGGACTGAAGGGAGAGGAGGGTGAGAGGAGGGTGAGGGGAGAGAGGAGGGAATGGGGGTGGGGGAGGGCGTGGGGAAGGGGAGCAGGAGTAAGCGGGAGGAGGGGATTGGGAAGATGCATAGGGGAGAGGTGGGGATGCGTTGTGTAGAGGGGAGCGGCAGAGGGGAAGGGGAGAGGGATGGGCATAGGGGTGATGGAGAGCGCATTAGTTTGGGGGAGTGGGAGTGAGTGGATGGAGGTGGAGGAGGAGAGCGGGAATGTGAAGACGGGAGGGGAGGTAGAGGGAGATGGGGAGGAGAGGGATGGAATGGTAGGAGGGAGTGGGGAAGGAGAGAGGAGCGGAGAGAGACAGGAAGGGAGATGGGGAGAAGGAAGAGCGGTAGTGCAGAGGGCAGGGGAAGGGAGACAGGGAGGAGAGGGTTGGAGAGGGAGGAGGGAGGGAATTTGGGGCAAGACCGAGGGGAGGGGGAGAGGATTCAGGGAGTGGCGAGGGGAGAGGATTTGGGGGAAGGGAGGATGAGTAGAGGGAGGTAAAGATGGGGAGAGGGCTGGGAGCATGGGGAGAGGGGTAGAAACATAGAAAATAGGAGCAGTAGTAGGCCATTCGGCCCTTCGAGTCTGCACCGCCATTCAATATGATCATGGCTGATCCTCTATCTGAACAGCATATTCCCACTTGTTCCCCAAAACCCCTTGATGCCTTTTGTTTCTAGAAATCTATCTATCTCCCTCTTAAATATATTCAGTGACGTGGCCTCCATAACCTTCTGTGGTAGAGAATTCCACAGGTTCACCACCCTCTGAATGAAAAAACATTCTCCTCATCTCGGTCCTAAATTTCCTACCCCGTATCCTGAGACTGTGACCCCTTGTTCTAGACTTCCCAGCCAGGGGAAACATCCTCCCTGCATCCAGCCTATCTAACCCAGTCAGAATTTTATACGTTTCACACCTGGAGTATTGTGTACAGTTTTGGCCTCCTAACTTGAGGAAGGACATTCTTGCTATTGAGTGAGAGCAGCAAAGGTCACCAGACTGATTCCGGGGATGGCAGGATTGACATATCAAGAAAGACTTCACTGGAGTTCAGAAGAATGAGAGGGGATCTCATTGAAACATTTAAAATTCTGATGGGTTTAGACAGGTTAGATGCAGGAAGAATGTTCCCAATATTGGGTAAAGTCCAGAACCAGGGGTCACAGTCTAAGGGTAAGGGTTAAGCCATTTAGGACTGAGATGAGGAGAAACTTCTTCACCCAGAGAGTGGTGAACCTGTGGAATTCTCTATCACAGAAAGTTGTTGAGGCTAATTCACTAAATATATTCAAAAAGGAGTTAGATGAGGTCCTTACTACTAGGGGGATCAAGGGGTATGGCGAGAAAGTAGGAATGGGGTACTGAAGTTACATGTTCAGCCATGAACTCATTGAATGGCGGTGCAGGCTCGGATGGCTGAATGGCCTGCTCCTGCACCTATTTTCTATGTTTCTATGTTTCTATGTTTCAATGAGATCCCTTCTCATTCTTCTAAACTCTCGTGAATACAGGCCTAGTTGACCCAATCTCTCCTCGTACGACAGTCCTGCCACCCAGGAATCAGTCTGGTGAACCTTCGCTGCACTCCCTCTATGGCAAGTATATCCTTTCTTAGGTAAAGAGACCAAAACTGCACACAATACTCCAGGTGCAGTCTCACCAAGGCCCTGTAGTAAGAGATCCTTGCTCCTAGACTCAAATCCTCTTGCAATGAAGGCCAACATACCATTTGCCTTCCTAACTGCTTGCTGCACTTGCATGTTTGCTTTCAATGTCTGGTGTACAAGGACACCCAGGTCCCTCAATACATTGACACTTCCCAAGCCATCATCATTTAAATAATACTTTGTCCTTATGTTCTTCCTACCAAAGTAGATAACTTCACATTTATCCACATTATACTGTATCTGCCATTCTTTGCCCACTCACTCAACCTATCTAAATCACCTTGCAGCATCTTTGCATCCTCCTCACAACTCACAATCCCACCTAGTTTTGTGTCATCAGCAAACTTGGAAATATTACATTTGGTTCCCTCATCCAAATCATTTATATATATTGTGAATAACTGGGGCCCAAGCACCAGTGTAGGGTGAAGGGGAGAGGGGAGGGGAAGGGAGGAGGAGTGGAGAAGTGGAAGGGGAGAGGGGAGAGACAGAAGAGGAGGAGAGATGATGGGGAAGGTGAGGAGGGATGGCAAAGGGGAGGGGGAGGGGAGTGGAGCAAGAGTGAAGAGGGAGGGAGTTGAGGGACAGTGGAGCCGGAAGGGAATGGAGAGAGAGTGTAGGGGGAGGAGAACGGACTGAGAGTGGAGGGGTAGGTGAGTGAAGTGAGAGTGGAGGGGAGGGGAGTGGAATGAGAATGGAGGGTAGTGGTAATGGAGGGTGGAGGGGGAGTGGAGGGAGAATGGAGGGGGAGTGGGAAGGGAAGGAGGGGAGGAAACATCATTGGGAAAGGGGAAGATGTGTGGATTTGGGGGAGGAGTGAAAAACTGTAGGGGGGTAAAGGGGGAAGGGTGAGGCAAGGGGAGAGGTTGGGGGAGTGAGGAGTTTAGGGGAGAGTGATGAGGTACAGGATGGCTGTAGAGGGGGAGAGGTGTGAGGGAGGGGTTGAAGTGGAGCAGGGGAGGAGGGAAGGAAGTGGGGGAGTGCAAAGGGAAGGAAGGGGAGAGTGGGATTGAGCGAACCAGGAATGTGCAGGATTGTGTAGAGGGAGCGGGGAGAGAGAGATGGGCAGGCGAAGGGGTTTGGCGAGTGGGGAGTGGGAGTGAGTAGGATGAAGGGACTTGTATGGAAAGAAATACTTGGATTTATATAGCGCCTTTCACGACCGTCTTAAATCGCTTTACAGCCAATGAATTACATTTAGAGTGTAGTCACTGTAGTAATGTCGAAAACACAGCAGTCACTTTGCACACTAGCAAGCTCGAACAAACAGCAATGTGATAATGACCAGATAATCTGTTTTTTTTTGTTCTGTTGATTAAGCGACAAATATTAGCCAGGACACCGGGGATAACTTCACTGCTCTTCTTCGAAATAGTGCCATGGGATCTTTTACATCCACTACAGAGGGCCTCGGTCAAACATCTCATCCGAAAGATGGCACCTCTGACAGTGCAGTGCTCCCTCAGCACTGCACTGGACTGTCAGTCTAGATTTTTTTTTGTGTGCTTAAGTCCCAGGAGTGGGAGTTGAACCCACAACTTTCTGACTCACAGGTGAGAGTGCTACTCACTGAGCCACAGCCGACACTAGAGGGGAGGGGTGGCGTTGTGTAGGGGGAGAGGGGTGGAGGGAGAGGGAAGAGGGTGTGAGGAGAGCGAGGGATGCGGGAGTGGGAGTGGGGCAGACAGAGGGAGGGGAGGAGGTGGGGTGGGGAGGAGAGGGTTGAAGGGAGAAGAGGGAGTGGGGAGGGGAAGGGGAGAGGACTGGGCAACAGGCAGATTGAGGTAGAGGGGGATGGTGAGGAGAAGGGATGGAAACGGGATATGAGAAGGTGGAGTGGAGGGAGAGGGAGATGGAGAGAAGAAAGTTGGAGGGGGAGGAGCGAATGGGGGGAGGAGAGTGAGGAGGAGATGGAGAAGGGTATAGGTAAAAGGTTAGAGGGCACGGGGAGTGAGATAGAGAGGACAAGCATGGAGGGGGGAGGAGGGAGTTGGGACGGGAGAGGTGGGAGGGTATTTGGGGCAGGGAAGTGGGGAGAAGGGCAGGGGATTTAGGAGTGGGGAAGGGGTAGGGGAGTGGAGGGAGAGTAGAGGGGAATGGAACATGGGGAGGAGAGAACTGGAGGGGAAGGAGGGAATGGGGAAGTGTAGGGGAGAGAGGAGGGGAGGGAGACGGGTAGAAGGAAGGGCAGAATGCAGGGGGAGGGAGACCAAAAGGAGAGGAATGGAGAGAGGATGAGGGAGGTGGAGAGGAGAGGAGAGAGGAGGGAATGGAGATGGGGAAGCTGGGAGACAGGGCAGTGGGAAGGGGAAGTGAGAGGGAAGGGTTAGATGGGAGGGGGGGCGGGAGTGAGCGGGAGGCGGGGAGGAGGGGAGCGCAAATGTGCGGAGGGGAGGGGAGGGTATGTTTAGAGGGGAGGAGGGGGGAAAGAGGCAGGCGGAAGGGTGATGGAGAGCGGAGTGTGTAGGGGAGCGGGGAGCGGGAGAGAGCGGGAGGAAGGGAGGGTATGGGTTGTGTAGCATGTAAGGGGTGGAGGGAAAGGGAATGGAAGTGAGGAGAGGAGGGGAGTGGGATCTTCAGGAGTGGGGCGGGAAGATGGAGGGGGAGTGGTGGGGAGGAGGGGAGATGGGAAAAGGTGGCGGAGGGAAACGGATAGAAGGTAGGAGGAGATGGGGAGGAGAGGGATGGAGGAAGAGGAGGGAGTGGAGAGAGGGAGGGGAGAGGAGCGAGAGTGGGATGGACAGGGGGGGCGGGGAGAGGGGGAAAGGTGAAGGAAGAGGGGAAAGGCAGAGGGTAGAGGGAGGGATGGGGAGGAGGGAGTGGAAAGGGGGAGAGGTGTGGAGAAGGAGGGGAGGGAGCCGGGGAGGTAAGGGATAGAGGGGGAGGAGGGCGGAGGGAATGGAGAGGGCGAGGAGAGGGGTGAGCAGCTGGGAGGGAGTGGGGAGGGTGGGAGAGGGACAAGGGTGTAGCGGGAGGGGAGGGGATTTGTGGGGAGTAGGGAAGTGGTGAGAGGAGGGGATTTGTGGGGAGAGTGAAGGGGGTGGGAATTTGGGGGAGAGGGGAGGGAAATAGGAGGGGAATGGGAAAGGGAGAGAGAGGTGCACAGGGAGGGCTGGAGAGAGAGGTGCACGGGGAGGGCTGGAGAGAGAGGTGCATGGGGAGGGCTGGAGAGAGAGGTGCACGGGGAGGGCTGGAGCGAGAGGTGCACGGGGAGGGCTGGCGAGAGAGGGCCAGGAAGTTGGAGAGGGGCAAAAGGAAGGAAGTAGAAGAGAGAGTGTGCAGGGTAGGTATGGGGGGAGAGGGGAGAGAGGGTTGGAGGAGGGTTGGGAATGAGGGGAGAGGCGGGGTAGAGCGGTGAGAGTTGAGGGGGAGTAGAGGGGGGAGGGTAGAGAGGAGCTGTGGAGGGAATTTGTGGGGAGAGTGGAGGGGGAGATGGGGAGAGATGAGGAGAGATAGGGAGGGGGAGGTGGCAATTCTGGATAGGGAATGGGAGGGTTGAGGAGGGAAGAGGGAGGGGGAGACAGGAGGAAGGAGGAGGATTGAGAGACGAGAGGAGGAGGGGGTGGAGGGAGTAGGATTCTGTGGGAGACTCGATGAGGGACTGTTGGCCTGATGGATGACCCCAAAGTACAAAGAACCTCTCTAATGAACTGACTGGGAATCAGTATAAGCAAACTCAGGACATGGCAGATCAGAATCATGGAAGATGAGGACGATCTGCTGTGACCTGGGAGGAGATGTGTTAGTGGAGGGAGGGGGTAGGGTGGGGAAAGGGAGGGCGCGGGTGGGAGGGTATTAGTGGGAGAAAGGGAGGAGGGGCAGGGATAGTGGGGAAAGGGGAGGAGGGGTAGGAAACATAGAAACATCGAAAATAGGTGCAGGAGCAGGCCATTCGGCCCTTCGAGCCTACACCACCATTCAATAAGATCATGGCTGATCATGCAACTTGTATCCCTTTCCTGCTTTCTCTCCATACCCTTTGATCCCTTTGGCCGTAAGGGCCATATCTAACTCCCTTTTGAATATATCTAACGAACTGGCCTCAACAACGCTCTGCTGTAGGGAATAACAACTCACTGAGTGAAGAAGTTTCTCTTCATCTCGGTCCTAAATGGCTTACCCCTTATTCTTAGATTGTGACCCCTGGTTCTGGAACTCCCCAGCAGTGGAAACATTCTCTCTGCATCTAACCTGTCCAATCCCGTCAGAATTTTATATGTTTCTATGAGATCCCCTCTCATCCTTCTAAACTCCAGTGGATATAAGCCCAGTTGATCCAGTCTCTCCTCTATGTCAGTCCTGCCATCCCGGGAATCAATCTGGTGAACCTTCGCTGTACTCCCTCAATAGCAAGAACGTCCTTCCTCAGATTAGGGAAGGGGAGAGGGGAAAGGTGGTATGAGGAGAGGGGTAGCAGGAGAGGGGAAGGGGAGGCCGAGGGATTGGTGGAGAGGGGGAGAGTAGGGGAGTGGAGGTGGAAGGGGGAAGTGGAGAAAGGTGAGGGGAGAGGGAAGTGGGGAGAGGGGGAGAGGGATGGAGGGGAGGGGAGAGAGGGGGAGAGGGGAGGGATGGAGGAGAGCAGAAGGGAGGGTGAGGGAGAAGGGATGAGGGGGAGATGGGGACAAGGGAAGGGAAGAGAAGAGCATGGTTGGGAAGAGTGGAGAGGGGGAAGAGGGAAGCGTGGTGAGGGTGGAAGGGGAAGGGAGGGCAGATAGGGAGGGGTTGGAAGGGAGGAGAGGGGTGAGTCGGGGAAGGAAGAGGGGTTGGTGGGAGTGAAAGGTGTAGAGGGGGAAGGGGGAAGTGTGGTGAGGTTGGAAGGGTAGGGAAATGGTGGGGAGAGAAGAGGGGGAGGGGAGGGGCAAGTGGGGGAAGGAAGAGGGATGGTGGGAAGGCGGAGAGGGGAAGATGGTGGGGGAAAGTGAAGAAAGGGAGGGCAGGGAGGGAAGGGGAGGGTGGAGGGGGGAGACAGGAGAGGAAGAGGGAGACAGGGGAAGCAGAAGGGTGTGAGAGAAGTTGTGGAGGGGTGCAGGGGAAGAAAGGGAGACGAAAGGGGGAGAAGTGGGGAAGGGGTGAGTGAAGGCGGAGACTGAGGCAGGGTGGAGAGGGGAAGGCGAGGGTGAGATGGGAGGTGGAGACAGAGAGAGAGCGGTAGGGGTTGAGAGGGAGGGGGACGGGTTGAGGGGAGGTAGGGTGAGGGTGGGAGAGAGGAGGAGGTGAGGCAAGAGGGGAGAGGGGAAATGGGGGAGGGGAGTGTTATGTATGCAATACCTTGTAACTGGCATTCTACCACCACCAGAGAGCACATCTATTGGAGTCCCAAGGGATCCCAGCATCCCTTGGGAGCACTGTATATAAGCAGGCCTCCAATGCTGTGCTGGCACTCTGGAGTCAGAATAGAGAGACTAAGGTCACACTTACTCAAGTCTATAGTACTCAGTCACATTGCTTTATTTGAGACATAATATGAAATGGGGAGGGCATTTGTGGGGTGGGGGATGAGAGGGGAGGGGAAAGGATGGTGCTGGGTAGGGAGGAGGGGGGGAGAGAAAGGGGAGGGGAAAAGGGATGGGAAGGGGGGAGGGGAGATGCGGGAGAGGAGGAAGGAGGCAAGAGGAGGGGGCAGTGATTCTGTGAGAGACTGTTGGCATGATGGAGGAATCGTTGGGAGCACTGACCCCAAGATGCAAAGAACAGTTCACCTCTCTAATGAACTGGCTGGGGATCAGTATAAGCAAACTCAGGACATGGCAGATCAGAATTGTGGAAGATGAGGATGATGTGCTGTGACCTGGCAATGCCACCCAGGGTGACAATAAAGGTGAGACCTTGCAAGATCACAGAAGCCAAATGGAGGGAGGTGACTTGGAGAGAGGGGAGAGAGGGGGTGAGGAAGGAGTGGGAGAGGAGGGAGAGAAGGGAGGAGAGTGGGGAATGGGGGATGGTGATGAGGATAGGCATTGTGGAGGGGGAGAGGGGAGCAGGTTCAGATGGGTGGGAGAGAGGAGAGAGTGGGGTGGGAGAAGAGGAGAGAGTGGGGTGGGGGAAGAGGGGAGGTGGGAGAGGGGAGGAGGAAAGCGGGAGATTGGAGGGGGAGAAGGACGGGGAGGAGGATGGGAAATGGAAAGGGGGAGAGGGGAGGAGAGGGAGAGGGTGAGAAGGAGTGGAGAGGGGAGAGTAAGAGGGGAGGCCAACTGGAGGGAGGTTAGCTGGAGATTAAGAGGCTGGTTAACTCGATGTGATTGACGAGTCACATGGTGAATAGAGTAGCCCCATTGTTTTTGTCCTGAAAGCCAATGGTAACTGATGATTCTGCAATGACTTTCTGAAATTGAATGAGGCATCCCAATTCAGTGCCTACCCGATGGATTCGTTGATTGAGAGATTGGGAAAGCCAATTATCTGGCCCCCTTAGATCTGACCAAAGGATACAGGCAGCTCCCGGTCACAAGAGACCACAAAAGAGAAAGTGGCTTTTGTAGCTCCTGAGGGGCTTTGCCAGTGCACTGTCAGGTCAGTTGGATTGTTTGGGGCGCGCAGCCATGGTATGGTGGAACCCTGAGGCGGAGGCTGCTTTCAGAAACCTGAGACAAGCTCATGATTCCAGACAATAGCCAGAAATTTGTGCTGCAATCCGCCACCTCAGAGGTGGGTTTGGGAGCTGTTCGTTCTCAGACTTGAGGGAGAGAACCATCCCGTGGTCTACCTGAACAGAAAACCGTTACCTAGGGACCAATGATGCACTACGGTAGAGGAGTGCTATCAATTAAATGGTCCATAGAAACTTTCAGGTACTACCTTCTGGAGGCCAGTTTCTCTTAGTGCCTGATCACTTGGCGATTGAGGGCCGCAGGCTGATGACGGCCCTGATCCTAGAGGAAGGGTGTGGTCCCTTTAAGAACTTCGGGGCAAGTGAGAAGCAGTTGGAACAGCAGACCGGATTCGTCAGGATTGCGGGCTTCCCCAGAGTTCAGGGCACCATAGACTGCACTCATGTCGCATTGAGGGCGCCACAGAATATCCCGAGATCTTCCGCAACCGCAAGGGATTCCACTCCCTCAATGTCCAGCTGGTATGCGACCACAGCCGCAAAATCATGGCAGTTGATGCCCAGTATCCTGGCAGCAGCAAAAAATGATAAAGAGAGGGAAGATACATTATGAAAATAAACTAGCATGAAATATAAAAACAGATAGGAAGAGTTTCACAGGTACATAAAAAGGAAAAGAGTGACTAAAGTAAATGTTGGTCGCCTAGAGGATGAGACTGGGGAATTAATAATGGAGAACAGGGAAATGGCAGAGACGTTGAACAAATATTTTGTATCGGTCTTCATGGTAGAAGACACTAAAAACATCCCAATAGTGGATAATCAAGGGGCTATATGGAGGGAGGAACTTATTACAATCACTATCACTAATAAAGTAGTACTCGGTAAAATAATTGGACTAAAGGCGGACAAGTCCCCTGGACCTGATGGCTTACATCCTTGGGTCTTGAGAGAGATGGCTGCGGAGAAAGCGGATGCATTGGTTGTGATCTTCCAAAACTCCCAGGATTCTGAGGTGGTCCCAGCGGATTGGAAAACCGCAAATGTAACGCCCCTATTTAAAAAGGAGGTAGACAAAAAGCAGGAAACTATAGACCAGTTAGTCTAACATCTGTCATTGTGAAAATGCTGGAGTCCATTATTAAGGAAGCAGTTGCGGGACATTTGGAAAAGCAGAATATCAATTAAGCAGAGTCTACATGGTTTTATGAAAGGGCTATCATCTTTGACAAATTTGCTGGAGTTCTTTGAGGATGTAACAAGCAGGGTGGATAAGGGGGAACCAGTGGATGTGGTGTATTTGGATTTCGAGAAGGTATTCGATAAGGTGCCACATAAGAGGTTACTGCACAAGATAAAAGCTCATGGGTTTGGGGGTAATATATTAGCATGGATAGAGGATTGGCTAACTAACAGAACACAGAGTCAGGATAAATGGGTCATTGTTGGCAAACAGTGACTAGTGGAGTGCCGCAGGGATCGGTGCTGGGTCCACAACTATTTACAATCTATATTAATGACTTGGATGAAGGGACCGAGTGTAATGTAGCCAAGTTTGCC